>NC_065514.1:37646743-37647814 GCF_006386435.1 Epinephelus moara
GTAACATGGCTAAAGCTACGATGGAGTTTGGTGTGAAAAGTCTGCCCTGCATGGCGCACACCTTGCAGCTGGCAGTGAACGGAGGTGCCCTGTCTCAATGCAGCATCGCAGATGCTCTGGCTGTGGGGAGGAAAGTGGTAGGACACTTCAAGCACTCATCGCAAGCTTACAGTCGTTTGGAAGACATACAAAAGGAACTCAACATGCCTGTTAAAAAGCTGCAACAAGATGTCACCACCAAGTGGAATTCCTCCTATTATATGATGCAGAGTCTGGTGGAGCAGAAGAGGGCTTTAAGTGCATATGCTGCCCATTATGAACTCCCTGCAACATTAACAGCAACTCAGTGGGGAATTCTAGAGAAGATGATCACCCTACTGGAACCCTTTGAACAGCTAACCAGGGACATCAGCTCCTCCGCTGCCACTGCTGCAGATGTCATCCCTGGTGTGGTGTCCCTGACTCGGCTGCTTACCAAGAGTGATGAAGAACAGGACAAAGGGGTGAGAACAGCCAAACGCACTCTATTGGAAGCTGTCAGCAATCGCTTCAGTTGTGTGCAAGGAGTAACCTCTTTCTGCCATTGCAACCATAGTTGATGCTCATTACAAAGATCGTTATTTTGATGCGGACAAGAAGGAGGGAGCACGCAACATGCTTCTGAAAGTTGTGGAAGAAATGGCCAGTGGCAGTGATGATCAGCAAGGAGAGGCTGCTAGTGCCAGTGCAGATGACCCGGTCCAGGAGGATAAGGACCCCCCACATAAGAAGGCCCGAACTGGAAGCCCGAAACTGCAGGACATGTACCAAGAAATCCTCGAGGAGAATGAACTCAGCGAACAAGCAGCTACAGGGGAGACGGCATCACAGCTGAGTTAATAATAAATTTTATTAGCAAACTAATTTAATCGAATTGCAGGGTGCTTCACATGAAAATGTATATGAAATTAATAAAATAAACATTGGACTGTCAGTGCTTTGAGGAAAAGCTAATAGAATTCTATTTTTGTTTTATACATTTGTCTTTTTCTTTAGGTGCATGCATACCTGGGAGAAGCCACCATTTTCAAG
>NC_065514.1:37650057-37651322 GCF_006386435.1 Epinephelus moara
ACAGCTCTGGAGTGACCATCGTTGTTGACTCGATCACTCAGCCCTCAAGGGTCGATCTCACCAAGTTCACTTCAGCTGTTTAGAGAAATGGAACAGCCCTTATGATGGCGGCGGGGATTCCCCCGAGGGCAAGTGCTGAGGGCAAGTGAGCGAGGGCGACTCAAACTGTTTTTGGAACGCAGCCCAGCTGTGAGGCTGGCGGAGCGTTAGCCGCAGAATGACCGGAGGGAAGCACAGTCAGTTAACCTCCGCTAGCTTCCCAGCTAGCCCTGGCTCTTCCGTTTGGATCCAACCGGAGCACCGAGCCCCGGTTTGTTATTCAGGTTAAAGTGGGAAGAAGCAGCTGAGTGAAGTGGAGCCTGCGGAGGAAACACCGGGACCGTCTGGATGTAATAGTCCGTGGAGGTGCTGTGGTGTTCGGCTGCACAGATAGGAAACCCCTCGGCTGACAGGACGTACCACTCTCTCACTCCGCTACTTTGTTAATAGGCTCGTTCGAGATGAACTGCGCCTCGCCTGGAAAGTAGACGAGAGCAGGCGGCCGCAGCGGGGGGCGGTGACAAAAAGCCGCGGTGAAGTCGGACAGTTTCCCGACAGTTTCCAGCAGCCTTCAGTCCGTACAGGACCATACTGTCACAGACACACTAACATCCTGTCTGGAATGATGTCAGTTCATTAAAAAAGTGATCAGACCCATATATCAGTTTGTTTTCAGTCTCCAGTTGTTTTACTTATGATAGATTAATTTATTAAAATGCTTTACAGGTGATCTGTAGTTTATGTTCATGGTTTATCTTCCATTTGATATGAATTCTCCTGTAAATCAGCATCATATCAGTTTGACCTGTCCCCTCAGCTACACAGGCTGAATAAACTGTGTCTGACTGTAAGGTTCATATTTTCAGAGGAAAACAAATACAAGACAACAGCTTTCATTAAAGATCAGTCAGATACAGTCAGGGCTTCACATCTGTACAGATGTTAGTTTAAGAATCCTCACATCCCACTGACCACAAGTCTCTGTGTTGCTAAATACTTCAATAACTAAATCGTCCAATATTAATATAAGTACAGTAGACTCTGTATTAGGGATGCACCGAATATTCGGTAACCGAATATATTCGGCCGAATATTGCAAAAAAACACACATTCGGTATTCGGTGGAATAAGTTAAAAGCAAGGCCGAATAATAGCGGCTTGTTTTGATAACGCAATCAAACAGCGTGCCGTGACGGACGGAGTAAAATGTCGGCAGTGTGGCGATC
>NC_065514.1:37651558-37652602 GCF_006386435.1 Epinephelus moara
TTTTGAAGTATGAATAAGTCAATAAGTAATTTATTCCATTGAAATATCATTGATGTATTATAGAAAAGTGATTTATCTTTTTATAAATGCCTCATTTTTGCTGTGGTATCGTGATACTACTCAGAACCATGATATTTTCATTGGTATCGTACAGTGGGTCCTAATTTTGGTACCCTGACAACACTAATCTGAAGGGGATTCATCTGCAAAAACTAATGAAAAACTAAACAACGATATTTGGTATTCGGTAATGATTAATGTATTCAGTCTCTGACAACTAAACTTCACCATCAGTCACACAGCATGTTTTCTGTTCACAGAATAAACCTTCAGATCGGACAAATACAATCTTAATCTCTAAAATTCAACAAAAATGAAAAGTTTATCTAAAACGTCATCTTGTTGAGTCGACATCAGGTGAGAGCCATGCGGTGTAGTCGGTGGAGAGCAGCTGCAGCACCTGGCTCTAAAAACTGCAGCCGCCTCGCTCTTGCGGCTTTATCGCCGTCCACTTTTGTAATACGTCAGAGCAAGTCGGGATGAAGTCGGACACAAAACTAACCAGCATGCATTGTGCGCCGATCGTCGGTGATTGAATCTGCGCAGGCCTGGCTCATCTCGTAGAAGAAGAAGAAGTACGAAAAAGTATCATGTGGCGATGCTGGCCAGGTATTGCGGAGCCTCCCGCGGAGCAACCCCCCAGTCTCATCCACCGGCTGACTTGACTTTTTTTCCTTTAAAGTATTAATTATTTGGTTGGCTGATGCAATATCTGCCTGGCTGGTAAAAAATTTCACTTACCAGCCAGCCTGTGCGTATGTATACATACATATATATACATATGTATATATACATATACATATATATATATATATATATATATATGCGTCCCAGCAAGCATTTTTTGGTTTAAAAAACGTCTAATAGCCGTCTACATGAAGACCTGACGTCTAGGCTAAATCACGGCTGAATTTGGGCTGTCAGTGAAAATTTGGTAGACGTCTAACCATAGCCAAAGTGTAGACGTCATCAATTATACGGCTA
>NC_065514.1:37652751-37656308 GCF_006386435.1 Epinephelus moara
TCTCTCTCTCTCTCTCTCTCATTGTGTCATGCGGATTACTGTTAATTTATTATGCTGATCTGTTCTGTACGACATCTATTGCACGTCTGTCCGTCTCTGGCTATGTAGAGACCATGTCCAAAAAATGGAGATAAACATATTTTAATTACTGTTGACTCTCCATACGTGATTGAATATCATACTGCACACCATCTGCAATGGCGAAAATTACATTTAATCAATTTCAAAATTAAATCGGCTAGATTTGGGTTACATGTAGCTAGACTAAATCGGAGCTAAATATAGCCAATACGTTTAAATCACGACTATTGCTTGCTGGGGTGTGTGTCAGTGTGTGTGTGTGTGTGTGTGTGTGTGTATATATACACATATATATTTTCTTTCATTTGGACTTTCAGCAGTAATCAACACCTAAGGGCCTAGGTTTCAAACCAAGTACGTGACCTCATGTTGACTTGGAGGAGAAAGAGGAAGAAACTTTAAAGTTTTTTAAAGAATATTGGAAAATTAAAGCAAAAGAATATTCTTTTAGTTTTGTTTTATACTCAGCAAAGGCTGTAAAAACAGACCCTACATACAGTAATTTGTAAATAATTTTATTATTATTACCAACATAATAACAACAGATACAAAATATGAAATAGATATGGCAACACTTGCTATACATACAAGGATGGTGGATTCAGGGAAGCCCTTAATTTAAAAACACAAGGAAATCAATATCTAAATGCAATATTTTACAGACTGTAGATGACCTGATGAGGCTTGTCTTTGTGGAGGTGTTTGAGAACCCAGTGCCATTTGCTGTGGAGATACAGAAAATTCCCATCCAAAAGGGCCTGGCAACCCAGTATGAGGGACCCTCAAAGGAGGAAGTGGTTGCCATACACGTGTCACACTGTGTTAACAAGTTTAAAATTTAGAGGTGTTGAAGTTTTAAGTATCTTAGTAACTTGTCTCATAATATTGCACTTTACTTTACTTGCATGTCAACTTTACTTACATTGTCCAATGTGAATGTACAAATGGCCTTCACAGGCCCACAACTTCACATTAAAAATCAAGTGCAAATTTTATGGTTATCTGAGGAGGTTCCTTTACCAATATTAGTGCTATAGAGCATCATTTTTGAGAGTGAGGGTCCAACTTTGTTTGCATCACAGCAATGCAATACACATTCCTGTTGACAGTTTTGCACTGACTTATGAATTGGCAGTTGTTTGTGGTAATGCGTCAAGAGTCATAGCAATGTGTCAGCATAGGCAGGGAAGAAGAAGACAGCCAACAAGCAAACATGGATATAAACAAAATTTCAAAAATTGGTTTCACAAATGTTTTCAAGGAAGGAAATGCATTCAGGTCTCTTGTTAGACTTCAAGAATACACACAATTGGTCTCACTCATAAAATGTTGGTAAATCTGTGAGTAGATTTGAACATAAAAAACCTTGGTAATAAAAACCTACACCGGATTTGTGAATGCCCTGGGAAACTTGATTTGATTATAGGCAGGTGTGTATGTTCATGAATGCCAATCAATTTTAAACTGATAGTGCTCTACCACTAGTCAGCGATTAGCATACATCCCCACCCCTGAGTAGTGACCATCATATGTGGAGGTGATAATTATTATGAATAGGTGCATGCTGTCAACCTGCGAAAATGGAGCAAACAAAGAAAGAGAGAGAAAGAGAAAGGTTATTTTGGGTGAAGTTGAGAAAATCTTTTAGTTATATATATATATATATATATATATATATAATTTTATCTTCCTTAAGAGAGGGTTGCTCAAGAGAGGGAAGACAGTCAGAATCAAGGGGGGTTAGCTACCCAAGGGCAACATTGCAGATGTTCAGGACAGCTACAAATACCCTGGGGTCATGAGAAGGCCGCAAGGAAGTCAGCCACAGCCAAATACCTACACAGAGTAAGGCAGGTCCTGAAAAGTCAGCTGAATGGAAAGAACAAGGTCCACGCCATCAACTTGTATGCCCTACCAGTCATCAGATACCCTGCAAATGAGGCGATAGAGGCCACTGATATCAAGACAAGGAAGCTTCTCACAATGCATGGAGGGTTTCATCCCAAGTCCAGCACCCTGAGACTGTACACTAAGCGGAACGAGGGAGGCCAAGGACTTGTGAGCATCAGAGCCACTGTCCAGGATAAAACAACCAAGCTCCAGGAATACATCAGGAAGATGGCCCCCAAAGATGAGCTGCTAAGTGAATACCTCAGGCAGCAGAAACCCGAGAATGCAGAAGAGGAGGATGAACTATCATGGAAGACCAAGCCCCTGCATGGCATGTACCACCGACAGATTGAATAAGTGTCTGACATCAAGAAATCCTACCAGTGGCTGGAAAAGGCTGGACTGAAAGACGGCACGGAAGCTCTAATCATGGCAGCAAAGGAACAGGCACTTAATACAAGATCAACAGAAGCAGGGGTCTACCACACCAGACAGGACGCCAGGTGCAGGCTGTGCAAAGATGCTTCTGAGACAGTACAGCATGTAATAGTAGTGATGGTGAGATGAAGCCTTGTGAAGCATTGAAGCTTTCCAGCAAATTGGTTCAGTAAAGGGTTCATTTCTCGAGGCTTCATGTGCACACAAAACCACCTGCTGGCCAAAGTGTGTAAAACAGGCAGCTGTGATCTTAACCATGTAATCTGTAATACACGGTATTTTGTGTCAGTAATGGCTGTTGGGAATGACTATTAATAATAATAATAATAACAATAAAAATATAATAAAAATATATGACCATATAACTTACTTTTTATCAATATTGTGTATTTTCTAGTGAGTATATTATGACTATACTGTATCCAATACATCTACAATAAACTGTTGTCGTTTTGTGAATGCATCCTGTGTGTATAAACCAATCATTTGGCTAAAAATTGTATTGTGGTGTAGTGTCATATAATATAATAATGGCAAAAGGGGTAATATTCGTGTTCTGTGTCACTTCTGTGCAAACCTCGCACCAAGATCTGAACCGCTTCCTGAACCAATCACATGGTACAGCCAGGCAGCGAGGCTTCGGACGTCATCAATGACGTCACTCGTCTGAAACAATAAAAGCCTTGATACGCGCATCGCGGAAACACTTCCTGGATTACTCGACGCAAGCTTCGAAGCATCGGCACAGCATGTAACATCACTATGTAATAGCAGTGTGTAAGATACAGGCAGGAAGAGCGTACATGGAACGCAATAACCAAGTGGCTGGCATAGTGTACAGGAACATCTGCACTGAGTATGGGCTGGAACGAAGTGAAGATAACTCAAAAATAACTTGAGTTGATGGCAGCTTGTGACGCCCCTCCCAGTGTCTTTGAGAATGTGAGGCCGTTTACACGTACACGGTGATTTTGATAAACGGAGACATCTTCCTTCGTTTGTGCCCTTCGTTTACACGCAAACGGAGATTTCTCCTCTGAAAACAAGTCTTTCTAAAAACTCCGGCCAGAGTGGAGATTTTGGAAAACTCCGGTTGCGCGTTTGCATGTAAACTGAGATAAACGGAGATAAACGGAGTTATAGGCAGC
>NC_065514.1:37660248-37667114 GCF_006386435.1 Epinephelus moara
TGTGTGTGTGTGAGTGTGTGTGTGAGTGTGTGTGTGAGAGAGGGAGAGAGAAAGAAAAGAAAGACAAAGGCGGGTGTGGTGATCAAAGAGCCGTTTGGTCTACAAAACAAAATGGCTGACAACAGAGGACTACAAATGACCGAATCAAAGCTGGCTTCAGGTCGGGGGAGGTGTTTGTCTGACCGTGTGGTCAGGACAAAGACAAAGGAAAAGAAGCAGGAACTTTGAGATGCCCGGTTGGGTGTAGTTCTGTTGAAAGCCTATTTGTTAATGAGTCTAAGTGAATGTGATTTGTGTTGCAAACAGTCTGGATTGGTGCAGAGATTGTTTTGTTGTGTGCAAGAATCTGTTTGTGAACAGTATTAGCAGACTAAACACTTAGCTTTGGCGAAGCCAACTAATCAATGACCTAACTGCAAACAATCACAACAATAACTCAATGACAGCATTCCATCACATGCAACAAGAGTGTCAACAGTCTTGCTTAGCCTATAAAGCTGTGATGAAGCTATGCCCAGTTGTTACATTACAGATCCTTGAGTGGATGGGAGAAAGAGTCACTTGGTGGTGTACTGCTTTGTTAGCCGGCAGAAGAAGGCTGGGAAGAGCTGTGGTTCCAGCTACAGTCTTTGCTGTGTCCTTTGTTCCAAAGGTTCTGATCCGAGGAAGCCAGTTGCTCGGGGACCTTGCAGAGTTGGGTGCTAACTCACTTAGTTCCTTGTTGCTGGAAAGCTAGTTGCAAACCCTGTGCTTGCACCTCTAACTTTCTGGTTCAGGTTAGAGAGAGCTGTTCAGCAGCTGGAGCAAGAGAGGGATCTGTTGGAAGGGAGCAGACCTTCTACAGGCCTGTGACATCACAGAGTCACATGTCAAGTCCTGTCCAATCAAGTTGTGAAACTTGTGTCTCACTGAGGTGTGAGGTGAGACCTCCTGGAGATGGGTGTCAAATAGCTGTCTTTGTTTAGAGAACAAAGAGCATGCAGAGAAGGAAGCCTTTAAATCTCCAGTTTAGATTTTACCAAATGACAAATAATCATATGTGGTCCTGTGAATCCCAACACATCCATATCTGTGAAAACATGGATGCATGTATAAGTTCTTGAGTAATGGCCCAAAACATATTTTGTGAGGTCACACTGACCTCAACCTTTCACCAAAAAACTCTAATCAGTTTATTCTTCAGTCCAAGTGGACGTTTATGTCAAATTTGAAGAAATTCCCTCAAGGTATTCTTGAGATATCATGTTCACAAGAATGAGACAGACAAGGTCACAGTGACCTTGAGGAGCAGTGGATTTGAAATGAAATGAAAGTTGTTAAGAAACTGAACTTGAGTCAGCCAGATGTCTGCTCATTATTGTACAATCCCCCAAAACCAACAGAAGGGGCTGCATCAGTAAAAAACTGGAGACTCCACAAAGTCATAATAAAAGAAAGCAATACTATTCCATTCATCACATAATATGGCCCAGAACTGTAGATCTGGAAAACAGCTTTGACTACAGTGTGTTTTAGACTTTGAACAGAATTTGCCAATAGTCACAAGCATTGTAGCGCCACATTATGTAATAACGCCGCATTATGTAATAATGTAATAAATGTTCACGTCATTATGTAATAACTCCACATTTTGTAATAACCTGCCGCATTTGGTAATAAGTTGTTACATATTGCACCAGTTATTACAAAATGCGGGTGTTGCACTTTTTTATGTAGAAAATGTAATGCTTTGGTGCATTATGTAATAAACCACCAAATTGGATGTTTTAATTAGAAAAAACATGATAACATCAGAAAAACACTGATTTCAAGCATTCTAGCATGAATCATAACTAAAAATTAATTTTAAAAACTAGTAGGATGTTTCACTAGTAAAAACTAAATCAAATATAACTGTGTTTATTACAGTAATAGAGAATGTGTTTGAAAGTTCATAGAGACAAAAACTGCACTAAATAAGTGTTGTGAACACGAACATTACAGGTGCACTGAAATGTCGAGAGACAAACACACATGCAATCTGGAATATGTTATGCATATTTACGTGATAGAAAGCAGACAAAAGACAAACACAATTATAGCTGCTGCGCAGCGATGTGTCGGGTCTGGACATTTTTAGGCAATTCTGAGCAACAAGCAGAAGAATTGGAAGACATTTAGGAATTTTGCAACACAATCTGCCTTTTACATCAGCTGAGGCTTGAACTCACAACCTCTGAGACTAAGGAGTTCTGTCTCACTGAGCTAATTAGTCAGTGACAATTCATGTGTAGCTTCACAAATTGACTACGCCAGACGTGCAGGTTTAGCAGCCGTCCATGCATGGAAAAGCAGATTTCAAACCACTGTAAAAAATTCAGTTATTAAGACAAAAATCTGAAAATACACATATTGCATCTAGACAGCATGGAGATGTTGGTAATTTGTTTGTAACAATGACTGATTTGCTCCATAAGTGAAAAACTGATGTTACATTGACTCCAATTAGAGCAAAATTCTAAATGCTGTCAAAAATTCAGTTTTTGAGATAAAATTCTGGAATTTGCCAGACATCATCTACCATGACTCTAGAATTTTGTCATTTTTTTATGAACATTGAAGATTTATTTAGCAAGAATTTGCATGTATATGTTTACAGTACCGTTTACAGTCAAACATTTTGATGCACTGTAGGCTCAATTTTTGATATATCAAAAATCTGAGAAGCGTAGTTTTTGTAGGACAGTCTGAAGATGCTCTGTAGCAAGTTTGGTGTCAATTGAGCAAAAATTGTGGGAGGAGAAGTTTTACAGTTTTTGAAAAAAACAGAGTGATGAACTTCATAATTTTTAATAGGTTTAAATGTACAAAAGTTTCTTCAGTATTGGGGCTACAATTTGGTGAAAGTTGTGAAGTTGTAGCACATATGGGATAAAGTTTTGAACTTCAGACGCTTGCTGTAGTGCCACCATCAGGACTATTGGCTTGAGTTTACAGCTGAGGATATCTGGCATGAGACTGGACCTTTGTGCAAAGTTTGGTGAGTTTTGTAGTATGATTTCCTCGGAAGAAGAAAGAAGAAAGAAGAAAGAAGAAGAATACCTAGGATTACAATAGTGTCCTGGCAGCTTAGCTGCCCGGACCCTAAATATGGAACAGAAAAACAGTTCCATTTGTGTTAATGCGACATAGATGTCCTTTTCTATAATGGTTAACAATAGTATATAAACTGACTAAAAACAGCCTAAACAATCTTTCAAATGAAAATGAGATATCTCTAATCATGTTATTAAATTAAAAAAAAGAAGGCTATCCACAAGTGCCTATTAACAAAAAGATTTGCAATATTTCCAATATACAAGAAATTTACTTTAGACTTGAAAAAAAAAAAACTTCTCTAGTAGCAACAGTAGAAAGACTTTTTCCTCCAACATAAACTTCTCTTAAAACAACCAGCACTTAGTAAGATTAAAGATAATCAGTCAGAAAATTATTGAACTAGGTACAACAGACACATGCTGTTCAAGGTTAAATCTGATCTGCGCCACATTTGGAAGTTCCTCCTATCATTCGTTCCTTTATTCATTCACTCTTTACATCATATCTTCTTTCTTTGTTTTTTCTTTCTTTCCTTCCTGCCTTCCTTCCTTCCTTCCTTCCTTCCTTCCTGTTGTAATTTATGTCAGGATATGAAGTTCAGTATGTATTGTAAGAGTTGAACAAGTCAATCTAGTCACAAAACACATGATAATATACTATGTTTTCCAAAAAATGTCCTTGATTTTGAAATGTCCACAGCCCGTGTGCATCAACAAGACCCATCCACTTGCTATTTTTTCCAAATAGCTCCCTTAATCTCACTGAGAGACCACTCCCACGTCCAGCTGATCTATATAGCCTCATAATACTAATGACACTGTCACTGTCATGCTGAAGGCTTTCAGCTAAAGATTCCCTGGTGTAGATTTAAGGAAGAAATGGTGATGCAAGGTCTTGAAAAAATTTAGAAACCCTGCTGAATACACCAAGCATTGACATGTCAGCATGTAGTGTTAACTGAATAATATATGACAGCAATTCTGTCGGCAGGTTGGGCATGTCACAATTTCCATCATCATATAGAAGGGCATCATCATGGGTATATCCAGGGGATCATAATGGCGTTCATCCAGGGCACAGTCATTGGGTTTATCCAGCAAATGGTGATGGTCTACATTGAACAAAGCATCATGGCACTCATTCAGGGTATCAGAGGCTTCAAAAAGGGCATCATCATGGGGTTTATCCAGGGCATCATGATGGCGTTCATCCAGAGCAGTCATCAGGTTCATCTGAGAAATGGTGATGGTTTTCATCAAACGTAGCATCATGGCATTCATTCAGGGCATCAGAGGCTTCATTCAGGGCATCATCATGGAGACCATCTGGTTCATCATCTTCTTGGTTTGATCCATACTCATATCTTTGAAATGTCCTTTCTCTCTCAGCTTCCACACTATTCTCAATGAATGAAGAGACTGACCCCTCCAGACTGATTGCCCCTCTGCAATGTGTCCAAGGACCAACAATGGCAAACTTTCTGAGTATGTGTTAGACTGTGATATAATAGAAGAGGCATCAGTTCCCAGTGTGGAGATAATGAGAAATTAGACATTGAAAATCTCAGCTGCCTTTTGTAGTGTGATGTGATTGCTGTAGGTCCCACATCGCGACATGCTATCCAAGTATGCATCCCAGTCATTTCCATCAACATAGTGAGACAAAAGTGTTCCATTTACGGTAAATGGATATGACCTGAGATCTTGGACTATTTCATCCCTGAGGATTGCTGCTGATCTGAATATTCCTAATGAAGCAAGCTGATCAGCCATGGCACTAAACTGGCAATTTCCATCGGGTGCTGGGTCAAACCGTACACTCACATGTAAGGAGTTATAGTCCCTCAGTCTGTCTTCATTTGTGTATGGCATCAAAAGTGGATGTAAAGGTTGCACTGACTTTGAAGATTTAGGGTGCATTTTTTCTTGCTGTCGTGTTGTACTGGTAACATCAGAAACAAAGAAACATTTTTTTTGCACTTTAGCGTCACCAGGAATCTGGAACTGAACTTTGTATTTTGAAACAGCTTCACTGACATGATAAACAGATGGAGGATTTTGTTTATATACATGCCGAATCATCTGCTTACTGCAATGCTCAGTGGCTTTCATTGCCATTTGTCTTTGTCTTCTTCGTTTTTCTTTAAGTCTAAGCTGCTGTTTCAGGGAGGGTAAATTACTTTGTGGATCATTTGTGGATTGTTCACTGTTGGGATTCACAGGACCACAGATGTTTTGTCATTTGGTAATATCTACAATAATAATAATAATAATAATAGATTTTATTTATAACGCACTTTACATTTGAATACAAATCTCAAAGTGCACAGTACAAAGGCAACAATAACAATAAAAGCAACAATAACAGTAAAATCGAGCAACAGAGCAAAACAATAAAAACAGTCAGCAGATAAAATCAGATAAGATTAGTCAGGATAGGCTTTCTGAAAAAGGAAGGTTTTGAGTCCTTTTTTAAAAGCATCGACCGACTGTGGAGCCCTGAGGTGGTTGGGGAGGGCGTTCCACAGACGGGGAGCAGCAGCCTCGAAGGCCCTGTCGCCCATGGTCTTGAGCCGAGTCCTGGGCGGGCGCAGACGGTGCAGTTGGCCTGACCGGGTTCTGGCTGAGGTATGTGGGTTGAGGAGTTTGGTGAGGTAGGTGGGGGCTGCACCGTGCAGACAGTGATGGGTGTGAAGGAGGATTTTGAATTCAATGCGGAGGTGAACGGGGAGCCAGTGCAGAGTGTAAAGGATGGGGGTGATGTGCTCATGTTTACGCACTCTCATCAGGACCCGAGCAGCGCTGTTTTGGACATATTGGAGCCTTTGTAGGCTCTTGCCCGGGATCCCGATGAAGAGCGCGTTACAGTAGTCCAGCCTGGAGGAGACAAAGGCATGGACGAGCCTCTCTGCTGCAGGACGAGAGAGAGATGGCCGGAGTTTGGCGATATTACGGAGGTGAAATTTGGCGATATTACGGAGGTGAAACACTACACTGGACATTCAAAGGCTTCTTCCTCTGCATGCTCTCTGTCTTCAAACAAAGAGAGCTATGTGACATCCATCTGCACAGGAGGTCTCACCTCACACCTCAGTGAGACTCAAGTCCCAAAACTTGATTGGACAGGACCTTTACAGTGACATGTGACTCTGATGTCACAGGCATCTGTAGAAAGTCTGCTCCCTTCCAACAGAACTCGCTCTTGCTCCAACTGCGGAGCAGCTCACACCTCTTTCCAGCTGGGCCTGGAACAGCCCAGAGGCCCAGACCCTTGCTCCATAGCCCCAAACCACTAAAAGGAGGGCAATTGATCACAGACTCTCTAACTTGAACCTGAAAGAAGTTCCAGCAACAAAGAGAACCCAGCGTCTAACTCTGCTAAACCCTAAACGACCAGCTTCCTTGGAGTTTCACCTTTGGAACAAAAGACACAACAAAAACTGCAGCTGGAATCACCTTCCCAGCCTTCTTTGCCGGCTAACAAAGTAGCACACCACCAAGTGACTCTTTATCCCATCCACTCAAGGATCGGTAATGTAACAACTGGGCATAGTTTATCACAGCTTTACAGGCTAAGCAAGACTGTTTTACTTGTTGTATGTGATTAAATGCTGTCATTGAGTTATTGTTGTGATAGTTTGCAGTTAGGTCATTGATTAGTTGGCTTCGCCAAAGCTAAGTGTTTAGTTTGCTAATACTGTTCACAAACAGATTCTTGCACACAACTAAACAATCTCTGCACCAATCCAGACCGTTTTGCAAGACAAATCACATTCAATAGACTCATTA
>NC_065514.1:37667618-37672700 GCF_006386435.1 Epinephelus moara
CTGTAAGAAGTTTTCACTCATCCAAGCCTTTATCTCCTCCAGGCAGGAGTCCAGTTGAGTGACAGAGGAGGAGGGAGTGGAGGAGGGGGTGACCTTGAGGTAGAGTTGTGTGTCGTCAGCATAGCAATGGAATTGTATTCCATGCCTGCTGACGACACGACCAAGGGGGAGCATGTAGATGGTGAAGAGGGTTGGACCGAGCACAGAGCCCTGGGGGACCCCACAGACAACAGAGTGGGGGTGGGATTTAGCATCCCCCAGGGCTACGAACTCGGTCCTTCCCGTGAGGTAGGAGTGAAACCATTGAAGGGCGGTGCCAGAGATACCGATGTCGTGTTGGAGGCGGTGAAGGAGGATGTGGTGATCAACAGTATCAAAAGCAGTTCCTCCTGGTGCAGAGGGTTCCTCTTGGTGCAGAGGGCGCTGGGTTCCTCCTGGTGCTGTGGGCCCTGGGTTCCTCCTGGTGCAGCGGGCCCTGGGTTCCTCCTGGTGCAGAGGGCCCTGGGTTCCTCACAGTGTAGGTGGCCCTGGGTTCCTCCTGGTGCAGAGGGCCCTGGGTTCCTCCTGGTGCAGAGGGTTCCTCCTGGTGCAGCGGGCCCTGGGTTCCTCCTGGTGCAGAGGGCCCTGGGTTCCACCTGGTGCAGAGGGCCCTGGGTTCCTCACAGTGTAGGTGGCCCTGGGTTCCTCCTGGTGCAGAGGGTTCCTCCTGGTGCAGAGGGCACTGGGTTCCTCCTGGTGCTGTGGGCCCTGGGTTCCTCCTGGTGCAGAGGGCCCTGGGTTCCTCCTGGTGCAGAGGGCCCTGGGTTCCTCCTGGTGCAGGACCCGGCCTCATGTGTCCAGAATGTGTTGGCAGTTCCTGGATGATGAAGGCAGTGATGTCACTGACTGGCCCTCTCGTTCCTCTGACCTAAATCCAGCTGAGCACCTATGGGACGTTATGTATCGGTGCGTCCACCACAGACTGTCCAGGAGCTCACTGATGCCCTGATCCAGGTCTGGGAGGAGATCCCCCAGGACACCATCCTGCGACTCATCAGGAGCTCAGACGTTATCAGGAGGTCATACAGGCAGGCGGGGGCCGTGCACACTGCTGAGTCACATGATGAGTTGATGTGATCAAATTCACACACATTGGATCAGCCTGTGATTTACATGTTTGACTCTGATTTTGAATCCAGCCCTCAGTGGGTCGATGACTTAAGTTTCCACTGACAGTTGTTGTGTCATTTTCTTCTCAACTAACCATACAGTGTTCGTCAGTAAAGTTTTTACATGGGAATAATTTGTTCATCAAGATCTGATGTGTGATTTAAGTGTTCCCTTTATTTTATTTGAGCAGTGTGGTTCTGATATGACTTCTGTCTACCTGGAGTATCTCTGACATCAGAGTTGGTGGAACAGCCTTCAGTTCCACACAGAAAGACTTAATTCAGATTAAACCTGGAGACTGAAGATGAGTCAGAGCCTGAGGAAAATAAAACATCACCTGCATAAACACAGATATTAAAGCACTGACGGAAGAAGTACTCTGACCCTTTTCTTAAGTAAAAGTAGCAATACCACAAAATACTTTATAACCTGCATTGAAAAGATTACTTTAGTACAACTACACGGTATTATGAGCAAAATATATTTAACCCTATGGGCCCGAATGATGCATAGTGCGTTCAAATTCACACCTGTTCTTCTCTATTGATTTTCTCCGTGACCGTGCGTCATAGCGAGAAGCCACACATATCACGTGAAACAGCGGAATCGTAGCTTTCTGACAAGACCAAGATATGTGTCCCCCCCAATGCCCAAAATGTTCCCCCAATATATAACTGAAACTGAAAAACAACAACAAACTTTGTTTACTGCAAACAAAGTGGCAAATATTATCTTGGAGGACATCATTGCACTTGGTTGACTATTTTTCTATGATCTTAGATGTAAATATTGCATGTTTCNAGTAACACGGATTTGTTTTTTTCATTGATATAAAAATTAATATAAAATACAGGCACATAGAAGGACATGAAATGATGGCAAATCTGGTTAGCCCAGATTGTCCTGAAAAAAAAAACAAGATATAGCATGTGTATGTAGCCTTTATAATGACTGTGATATGAGCTTAAAAGTAAAGGCAGGAAAAATACCCCAAAAATGCCTAGGGCCCATAGGGTTAACCATTTAAAAATGGACGCTCTTCAGACGGCTGTGGGAGATCGCTATTTGTGTGATTCTGTTTAACTTGATGTAAAATAAGAAGAACCATAACAGCTCCAACATTTATTCCCTCTGCTGCAGAAAGCTAACTATTCTGTCCTCTGTGGCACTACGTTGCACACTTGTAATGACGTCACTGCGCTGTGTTACAGGTGGAGCAACACTGCTTAAATACATGATGGCACCAGGGGGATAAATTAGGACTCTAATGACAACCTCTGATGTAAAGTATCTAATATATGTACTTAACTCCAAGAGATATAAGTGAATATGTGTTCTTAGAAAGAATAATGTCATTTATGTTTAATGTAAATAATAATGGACTGAGATCAGAGCCCTGAGGCACCTCAGTGATATTTTTCATTCCTGTATTTCGTTTTGATTTTTTAAATTTCTTCTTTTAAACATTTTAAATGTTTAAATGTTTGTTGTTATGGTGTATAAAACTCTCCTGGTTGTGTTCCCTGTGTCCTGGATGTTTACCTGGTTGCCCCACAGGTTGAGGACGACCAGGTTGGAGAGCAGAGCCAGCTGAGGAGGGAGAACCTTCAGACTGTTGAGAGACAGATTCAGCTTCTCCAACTCCAACAGCTCCCACAATTCATCTGGGACCTCCTGCAGGAACACACATACACAATAAAGATTACACATACTCTTACTGCTACTACTACCAGCCCAAAGCATGACCAATCCACCCTTGGGTTTTACAGTTGGACAGGTGTCCCTTTGTCCACTGTGTCCAAAAAGTTCTATTTGTACTAAAAAGCATCAGGCTTGTTTCGATGTTCCTTTACAAACTTGTGAGGCTAAGTTTAGTGGTGAGAACAGGGGAAAAGTTTTCTTCTGATGACTTTTCCATGAAGGTCATATTTCTACAGGTGTGTCTGTGCAGTAGAACAGTGCACCACCACTCCAGAGTCTGATCAATCTTCCTACAGGTAACTTGCAGCCAAAATATACCTCTGCGTCAAATCAAAACCGTACCTACAGCGTAAGCTCTGTGTCGATGTAGATCCTACACTGTAGCCTGACGTGCACCACCCCAGAAACACATTGCTGCAGTGCAGACCTGTTGTCTGTCTCTGTAAGCTGAAACCATTTCCCTCAGTGGAAACAAAACTTTGATTTACTTTAATTTCGCAGATAAGAAGCAATAAATTGTGAAGACAATAAAACTCAACTCAAATCTATCTGTAAAGCACATTTAAAAACAACTCACGTCGACCAAAGTGCTGAACAAAAGGAATAAAAGGAATATTTTTGTGTTTGCAAATGATGATGACGTGCTTTGTGGGTGGAGCTAAACTGATGGCAGAAAATGACAGTCGTGGTGTCAGTGTGAGCGCCAAATAAAACTTACAAAGCACTATAACATTTTTATATCCACAAGTTTCTGATCTACGTGTGGCAGAAAATGAAGTTTAGTCTTTGGTTAATTCTGTGTATTCAGGCTGTAATGGCTGCTGGGCGCTCAGTAGAGGAGTGTGTGTTTGGATTACATGAACTGAATTACTGACGTGATGAAAGATAATTCATCATCATACGAGCTGTAAAAACTGTCAAACATGGATTTGTCTTATTGTCCCTGGTTCAAACTTGTGGAGACGTCTACACAGAATATCATTTAATGTGGAGGAACAACTCATCAACGTGCTAGCCAACAGCTAGCTAACGCTGTGTGCTGATCAACACCTGGAGCAGAACAAAGCTAGCTCACTAGCTA
Source organism: Epinephelus moara (assembly GCF_006386435.1). Taxonomy (NCBI): domain Eukaryota; kingdom Metazoa; phylum Chordata; class Actinopteri; order Perciformes; family Serranidae; genus Epinephelus; species Epinephelus moara. The sequence goes on from NC_065514.1 coordinate 37,671,550, forward strand.
CAAAGTTGTCTGATGTTCCTCCACATTAGATGATATTCTGTGTGGACGTCTCCTGTTCTGACATCCGACGGCACAACAAGATATGTTTATTCTGGGTATGTCCCCTTTGTCTCTCTGATGTCCGCTGTTTTTCTGCCACCAGGAGGCGCTGCTGTGATCTAACTGTGACGTCCAATAAAAGTTGGTCTATAAAGATTTGACATGAGCATCAGCTGTCCCTCCATAACGAGGACTGTGAACAAGCTAATGATGGTCTGAGACCCTTGTGTCTCACAGCTCTGATGTCTCAGGGTGTCCAAACTTGTGCAGACACATGTCTCTGTCCTCTGAGAGCAGCTGGACGTACCTTCAGTCCTCGGCGAGCCAGACTCAGGACGTTATATCCAAACTGTCTGACGGTGAATCGACGGATTCTGTCCACTGATGTCAGACTATCCTCCCTCCCCTCGCTCCTCCTCTTCTCCTCCTTCACCTCCTCTTTACACACTGCTCCTCCCATTCCCCCCTCCCCCAACCCTCTTTGTCTGCTGTCCTCAGTGTCTTTACTGTCCAGATGTCAGTCTGCTGTCCTCAGTGTCTTTACTGTCTGATTGATGTGTCTTGTCCAGATGTTTCTGGACTCTTAGGTCATTTTCTTCCACTCTTTAATGGCGTCCATTGTCCAGATGTTGTCCAGGTGTTTTGTCCATCTTCTGTCTCAGGGATGAGGACTTGGTCCAGTGTCCTGTCTTTGGTTCAGATGATGTCCTGCAGGATAAAAATGAAGACTGATAAATTCTGCTGCAGCTGTTGTGCACATTTTTTACAGGTTAAAGATCTGAGACTTTTTAAACCTGCTTCAGTCTCACAGCTCTGCTCATCCTCCAACATAAGCACTCCATCTGACAGGTGAGTCTGATTAAACATCATCATCATCACTACACACAAAAAGCCCACCCTGGATCCAGAGGTGTTAGCCAACTATAGACCAATATCTAATCTTCCCTTTATGTCAAAGATCCTTGAGAAAGTAGTCGCAGACCAGCTGTGTGATTTTCTCCATGATAATAATTTATTTGAGGAATTTCAGTCAGGATTTAGAGTGCATCATAGCACTGAGACAGCACTAGTTAAAATTACAAATGACCTTCTGATTGCTTCAGACAAAGGAC
>NC_065514.1:37672845-37674644 GCF_006386435.1 Epinephelus moara
CAAGATCATATTTCTCCTGTTTTAGCTTCTCTGCACTGGCTCCCTGTGAAATCCAGAATTGAATTTAAAATCCTACTGTTAACTTATAAAGCTCTAAATGGTCAAGCTCCGTCATATCTTAGAGAGCTCATAGTGCCATATTATCCCACCAGAACACTGCGCTCTGAGAACGCAGGGTTACTCGTGGTCCCTAAAGAATCTTACTAACTCCGCCGTACTGCATGTCACTAACTCGGCCGTACTCTATGTCACTAACCCTTTGTCTTGGAACTCCACAGATGAGCAGACAAACCTCTGCCCGAGGAGCTGGACACGCTCCCCACATTTGTCTTGTCTGCAGCTTGTGATTTTCAGCTTGAGAAGACTTGTCGACTTGTGCTTTATGTAGGAGCGTGGACATCAGTTCAAGATGGCTGCCAAACAAACCCCATGGGCCAAGAGTTGACCTTAGCAACAAGAAAAATTCTTAAGTAGACACCTTTGGGGACCTAACAACAAAACAGGTTACAAAATAATGCCAGGTGGGTATGTGGGAGCTTTTTCTCTGCTGGAACAGTCCTCTGACTGTCCTTAAAAGCTGCTGAGACACTAAAGTAGATCTTCTTTGTCTTCAAAGGTCCACAGACCTCTCTGAAAATGGTCATGCTGTTTTTCCTGTGCCAAAATTTAGCCTAACTTTGGAGCAATTTTCACCTCCCTCACTGAGAAGCTAGGACAGCATGGTTGGTTCTAGTTTCATATAATGCCAGTTTCATCTCTCTAGCTTTAACACACCACCATCGACGGCCTCTGAATGACAGGCTGCGGCGAAAATAGCAGCAGGCAATTAAAAAACTAAGGTGTTATGTTCGGACCTTAATTACATCATGATTAACGCATTAACGCCGTCAGCCTGACGCCCAACTGCTCAGTCTACATATGAATTATATGTAACTTCATTTCATACGCAAAGTTGACGATGGATGTTCACTCAGCCATAACTTTGTTTTAAGTGTCAGTCAAAATTTGAAGAATCATTTCAAATACGAACAGAGACACAAAACTGTTGTTGTTGTTGTTGTTGTTGTTGTTGTTGTTGTTAATGACAGCAGTTTAAAGACCTGACAAACATGCTGCATAGATTTGGTACCTCATAAAGCGGAGACCTCACGGAGCTGTGGAGGAGCAAACATTTCAGACGTCCCAGTAAAGATCCTGGTTAACATGCAGGCTGTTGGTGAGTTAAGGTGGAACCAGCAGAGTCAGCTGACCTGATCAATGACCCATCCATAAGACTATTGATGAAGTCAAAGTGGAACTGACCGGCTGTGAGTGAGAGAGAAGAGACGGTCCGCTTTGGACTGTGTTTACACAGAGACTCTATTTGAGGACGAGCACTGAGAGCCAACCAGACCACCTCACCTCTGACCACACACACACACACACACACACACACACACACACACACACACACACACACACACACACACACAGTTGCTGCTGTCCGTCTGCACACTCTGACCAATCAGACTGTTTGTTTTACTGACTTGTGGAAGACGTGCTCAGATCTTTAACTGCAGTAAAACTACAAATACTGCACTGCATAAAATACTATCACAAACAGCAAATAAAGAAACACTTCATCCTTCAGTTTATCACAAACATCGACACATAAAGGAACACTTCATCCTTCAGTTTATCACAAACATCAACACATAAAGGAACACTTCATCCTTCAGTTCATCACAAACATCCACACATAAAGAAACACTTCATCCTTCAGTTTATCACAAACATCCAACACATAAAGGAACACTTCA
>NC_065514.1:37675250-37676202 GCF_006386435.1 Epinephelus moara
AGGAACACTTCATCCTTCAGTTTATCACAAACATCAACACATAAAGGAACACTTCATCCTTCAGTTCATCACAAACATCCAACACATAAAGGAACACTTCATCCTTCAGTTCATCACAAACATCCACACATAAAGGAACACTTCATCCTTCAGTTTATCACAAACATCCACACATAAAGTGTCCTTCAGTTTATCACAAACATCATGTCGTCAGTCTGGACTTGGGAAATGGGTGCAATTACTTGAGTTACTTGTGACTTGTCAAACACTGACTTGGTCCCAGCTGTGACATGTACTCTGACCCACAGTGCTGATTTGACTGAAGGCTGTATTTGCACTCGGACCACTTGTGACTGCAGCTGCTGCAGAGACATGTCCCTCTGCTGTCTTTAACAGAACTGATGTCATGTGGACAGACATGAGACAGGATCACAGCTGGATGGACAGCTGTCTCTGTGTAGTGTTACATGTCCTGTGGAGGTGAATGTAACACCTTCTTATTTCAGTCTATTAATAACTACCATCAGTTCATGCTGAGGCCACTTTGTACACAGACACAGACAGTGAGACTGTTTGAAGAGGACAAATGATGCTGTCCCTTATTTCCTGTCAGATATGTTCATCTAGAAAATGCTCCAGACATGCTACTGTGACTGCTTATATTACATACACTGCTACATGTAGCTACATGCTCACATCAGGTAACCTTGTCATCTACATTTAGCTACATGCTAACATCAGGGAAACGTGTCATCTACACGTAGCTACATGCTAACATCAGGGAACCTTGTCATCTACATTTAGCTACATGCTAACATCAGGGAACCTTGTCATCTACATTTAGCTACATGCTAACATCAGGGAAACATGTCATCTACATGTAGCTACATGCTAACATCAGGGAAACATATCATCTACATGTATCAGAATCAGAATCAGAATCAGAAATACT
>NC_065514.1:37676702-37682103 GCF_006386435.1 Epinephelus moara
CCAACATATTTGGTGCCGCTGTGTGAGACCTAAACTTATGTTCCCAAAAGTAATTTGTTGATCCCAACATCACCAATGACACTGGATGGAGAACCTGCCAGGGGATGCATCACCATGTTACTTTTTCTCCCATAGTATACTTCAAATGAAGACATCCAACTTAAAACTTCCTTAGGGTCTTCATTTAGCACTCAGGAATATGACGGCAAACGTTTAACCCAGTTAATGCCTTTCCTCTGACAATTCATAAGGTCATACATGTTCTTTTTCCTTAGCACTCTGTTGGTCCTCTCTACCTTTCCTTGGCTTTGGGGATGGTATGGTGAACTCTCAATTATTCTCACTTCCATTGATTCCATCAGCCTTCGCACTGCTCCTCTAAACTCTCTGCCTTGATCATGCTGCAAAACTTGGGGTGGGCCATGTTCAGTGTAGATATCACAAAGACATCTTGCAATCTCTGAGCTGTCTTTACCTTTAAATGGTTTCAGCCATGTGTATCAACTAAAGACATCAATCACAGTGAGGATATATCAATATGTGAAATGGCCATGCTTGATCTTCTATTTTCCCATATCAAGGAGGTCAATCTGATGCTGATGGGCCTCGGAACGGGTTTATTTCCAAATCTAGCCTTGTGGAGTTGGTAGCGTCTGGAGCTGTCCAGTGTTTTTTGAACCTTTCTTTCCCTAATGCCAGAGTATTGCTCATTTAGTTGCTTGTTCAGCTTCCTCGCACCTGATCCCTTTGTGTCATCCAGACCTTTTTTTACAATGCCACCAACTGCAGACTTCAAAGCTACTGCCTTCCCGGCACATAACGAGGTCTCTCCATCCTCGCTCAGAGTATAGAGAGTTATATTTCTTCACAGCCTCACCAGAGCACTTTGTTGCACTCTTGTACATTCATTGACAGGAACATTGAACTCTCCCTTTAGTTTCTTTACTATGACTTCATATACATCCTTAGTCATTGATTGTTGTTGTCCATCTCCCATGCATACAACCCAAAGGGTACAGGCCACAATTATGCTGAACTGTAGAGCTGTCAAAAATAAGTATTATTTTTAATTGAACATATTATTTTGCTGTTATAGGTTCTAATGTAATATTGCAGTTTTTTTATGGTTAAATGTGTGACAAACTTTCTAACAGGCCTGGAAGTAATTGTTTGTTCACTCTAAAAAGCTTGGATCCATAGCGGTAACTTAGTTTGCTCAATTTTGAGTCAATAGACAGGATAATCTGTAAAATTTCTGACCTGTTCCCATATGAATACATTCATTTGATGTTTAACAATGAATCTGTCATTTCAGAAACTTTCTAAAACCAATCTAGCTGAAGAAACTGAAGCCAAAGTGTTTGGATCTCCCCCTGGTGGCTGGCTTCAGTACACGCACACATTCTATCACCACTTTGTTGTCAGAATGGACATGAGCCAAACTAAAAAGTAACGTATAATGCTGGTCCAGTTAGAGAATTTAAATTTGTCCTAATTTTTATGATGAATACAGATGAAGGGCAATAATTTTGATGGTTTATTAAATTAATTAAACTGCATTATTTTTTCTGTTTCATATTTGTTTTTATCTTTTGTCTGCTTTCTATCACATATTTGTATAACATTACCCAGATGTGTGTATGTCTCCTGACATTTCAGTGCACTGATAATGTTTGTGTCCGTAACACTCATTTAGTGCAGTTTTTCTCTCTATGAACTTTCAAACTCATTCTTTATTATTACAATAAACACAGTTATATTTGATTTAGTTTTGACCAATGAAAAATCCTACAAGTTTTTAAAATTATTTCTTAGTTATGATTCATGCTAGAATGCTTAAAATCAATGTTGTTCTGATGTTATCATGTTTTTTCTAATTAAGACATCCATTTTGGTGGTTTATTACATAATGCACCAAAGCACTACATTTTCTGCATAAAAAAGTGTAACATCAGCACTGGTACTTGTACTCGTACTCGTCCTCTGCTTATCCGGGTCCGGGTCGCAGGGGCAGCAGCCTCAGCAAAGAAGCTTAGACAGACCTCTCCCCAGCCACTTTCGTCAGCTCTTCTGTAGGAACCCCGAGGCGTTCCCAGGCCAGCCAAGCGATGTAATCCCTCCAGCGTGTCCTGGGGCGTCCCCGAGGTCTCCTCCCGGTTGGACATGCCCGAAACACCTCCCAAGGGAGGTGTCCGGAGGGCATCCTTACCAGATGCCCAAACCACCTCAACTGGCTCCTCTCGATGTGGAGGAGCAGCGGCTCTACTCTGAGTCCCTCCCAGATGTCCGAGCTCCTCACCCTATCTCTAAGGCTGAGCCCAGCCACCGTGTGGAGGAAACTCATTTCGGCCGCTTGTACTCGCGTTCTCATTCTTTCGGTCACTACCCAGAGCTTGTGACCATAGGTGAGGGTTGGAACGTAGATCGGCCGGTAAATCGAGAGCTTTGCTTTCTGGCTAAGCTCCCTTTTCACCACAACGGACCGGTTAAGCGCCTGCATCACTGCTGACGCCGCCCCAATCCGCCTGTCAATCTCCCGCTCCATCCTATCCTTGCTCGTAAACTCCTCCACCTGATACTTAAACTCCTCCACCTGAGGAAGGACCTCCCCCCTGACCTGGAGTGGGCAATCCACCCTTTTCCGGCTGAGGACCATGGCCTCAGACTTGGAGGTGCTGATTCTCATCCCAGCCGCTTCACACTCGGCTGCGAACCGCCCCAGCGAGAGCTGGAGGTCACTGTTCGATGGAGCTAGGAAGACCACGTCATCCGCAAAAAGCAGGGACGAGATCCTCCCGTCACCGAACCTGACACCCTCCACCACTCGGCTGCGCCTAGAAATTCTGTCCATAAAAGTTATGAACAGAACCGGTGACAAAGGGCAGCCCTGGCGGAGTCCAACCCTCACCGGGAACAGGTCCGACTTACTGCCAGCCACGCGAACCAGACTCATGCTCCTTTGGTACAGGGACTGGATGGCCCTTAGCAAGGGGCCACCAACCCCATACTCCCGGAGCACCCCCCACAGGATGCCCCTGGGGACACGGTCGTAAGCCTTCTCCAAATCCACAAAACACATGTGGACTGGTTGGGCAAACTCCCATGCCCCCTCCAGCACCCTGGCGAGGGTAAAGAGCTGGTCCACGGTTCCGCGTCCGGGACGAAAACCACATTGCTCCTCCTCAATCCGAGGTTCAACTATCGACCGGACCCTCTTCTCCAGCACCCTGGAGTAAACCTTACCGGGTAGGCTGAGGAGTGTGATCCCCCTGTAGTTGGAACACACCCTCTGGTCCCCTTTCTTGAAGATGGGGACCACCACCCCGGTCTGCCACTCCAGAGGCACTGCCCCCGATGTCCACGCAATGTTGCAGAGGCGTGTCAGCCAGGACAGCCCAGAGCCTTGAGATATCCAGGGCGAATCTCATCCACCCCTGGGGCTTCACCACTGTGGAGTTGCTTCACTACCTTGGCGACTTCTGCCCCAGAAATTGGACGACCCGCCCCCGAGACCCCCGGCTCTGTTTCCTCACTGGAATATGTGTTGGTGGGATTGAGGAGCTCCTCAAAGTATTCCTTCCACCGCCCGACAATGTCCCCAGTTGATGTCAGCAGCTCCCCGCCCACACTATAAACAATGTGGGCAAGGTGCCGCCTTCCCCCTCTGAGGCGCCAGACGGTTTGCCAGAACCTCTTTGGAGCCGATCGATAGTCTTTCTCCATGGCCTCACCGAACTCCTCCCACACCCGAGTTTTTGCCACTGCGACTGCTGCTGCTGCGCTCCGCTTGGCCCGCCGGTACCCGTCAGCCGCTTCTGGAGACCCACAGACCAACCATGCCCTGTAGGCCTCCATCTTCAGCCTGATGTACCCCCGCGAGTGGCCCCAGCGGCCTTGCGGCCACAGCTTGCCACAGCCACCTCGACAATGGCAGAGCAGAACAAGGCCCATTTGGACTCAATGTCCCCCTCTGCCCTCGGGACGCGGTCGAAGCTCTCCCGTAGGTAGGGTGACCAGACGTCCCGCTTTGCACGGGACTGCACAGCATTTCTGTGTCTTTTCACACGTCACGCAAATTGAGACCATGTCCCGCATGATTGGTTGTCACTCGCGCTTGCATTCCCCCCCCGGTCAATGAGAAGAAGCTGCATGCAGCAGTTGGCCCACGTGGGCTCTGCGTGCGTCACAGACACACTTACATCCTGTCTGGAATTATGTCAGTTCATTAAGAAAGTGATCAGACCCACATATCAGTTTGTTTTCAGTCTCCAGTTATTTTAATTATGATAGATTAATTTATTAAAATGCTTTACAGATGATCTGTAGTTTATGTTCATGGTTTATCCCCCATTTGACATGAACTCTCATGTAAATCAGCATCATATCAGTTTGACCTGTCTCCTCAACTACACAGGCTAAATAAACTGTGTTCGACTTTAAGTTTCGTATTTTCAGGAAAAAAAAAATACTAGACAACAGCTTTTATTAAAGATCAGTCAGATACAATCAGGGCTTCACATCTGTACAGATGTTATTTTAAGAATCCTCATATCCCACTGACCACAAGTCTCTGTGTTGCTAAATACTTCAGTAATTAAAACAGTCCAGTGTTAATATACAGTAGACTACGTATAGTTTATTATGAATGTATTTAGTCTCTGATGACTAAACACTGCGCTGAGGGCAGGTGTCCCACATTGTCCCTCACAAACTTACTCCCTGTCACACATTTGGTTTATTGGGACCTGGTCACCCTACCCGTAGGTGGAGTTGAAGATCATCTTGACAGGCTCTTCTGCCAGGCGTTCCCAGCAGACCCTCACTGCTTGTTTGGGCCTGCCAGGTCTGCACGGCGTCCTCCCCTGCCATCTGATCCAACTCACCACCAGGTGGTGATCAGTTGACAGCTCTGCTCCTCTCTTCATCCGAGTGTCCAGAACATGGCCGAGGAGGGGGAGTTGCAGCCATTTTTAACTCTAGTCTGTTAATCAGCCCTAAACCTAAACTAGATTATAATTCATTTGAAAGCCTCGTTCTTAGTCTTTTACATCCAACCTGGAAAATCTCGCAGCCACTTTTATTTGTTATAGTGTACCGTGCTCCTGGCCCGTATTCTGAATTTGTATCTGAATTCTCAGAGTTTTTATCCAGTTTAGTTCTTAAATCAGATAAAGTTATTATTGTAGGCGATTTTAACATTCATGTCGACGTTGATAATGACTCCCTGGCTACCGCGTTTATCTCATTATTAGACTCCATTGGCTTCAGTCAGGGTGTACATGAACCCACTCATTGTTTTAACCATACCCTCGATCTAGTTCTGACGTATGGAATTGAAATTGATAACCTAACAGTCTTTCCACAGAATCCCTCGCTTTCGGATCATTATCTGATTACTTTT
>NC_065514.1:37684821-37695059 GCF_006386435.1 Epinephelus moara
CCCCGTTAAAGGGTTTTTTTTGGGGAGTTTTTCCTTATCCGCTGCGAGGGTCATAAGGACAGAGGGATGTCGTATGCTGTAAAGCCCTGTGAGGCAAATTGTGATTTGTGATATTGGGCTTTATAAATAAAATTGATTGATTGATTGAAATTGATTGACATATGGCTGCAAGTCAAATGATACAACTACAAAGTCAATCATTGACCTGCGACTTTGGCTGTCCTAGTGCCATGTGCACCGATGGACATCCTTATGTTCGAACATGGTGTTAGTTATGGCCAAACTGCCACGCGCACAGAAGTCCAATAACTGAACACCACTCGGGTTCAGATCGGGCAGGCCGTTCCTCCCAATCACGCCCCTCCAGGTCTTGCTGTCATTGCCCACGTGAGCGTTTAAGTCCCCCAGCAGAACAATGGAGTCCCCGGTCAGGGCACTGTCCAGCAACCGTCCCAGGGACTCCAAAAAGGGCGGGTACTGCTGCTATGTGTCAAGGTGAGGCCGACTATATCTAGCCGGTAGCGCTCAACCTCTTCCACAAGCTCCGGCTCCTTCCCCGCCAGAGAGGTGACATTCCATGTCCCAAGAGCCAACTTCCGTGGCAGAGGATCGGACCGCCAAGGCCCCCGCCTTGGTCTGCTGCCCGATCCACAGAGCACCGATCCCTTCTGGATCCCTCTGCGGGTGGTGGGCCTGCAGGGGGACGAGCCCATGTAGCCGGTTCGGGCTGGGCCCGGCCAGACCCCATGGGCGAAGGCCCGGCCACCAGGCGCTCGCCTATGGGCCCCAACACCAGGCCTGGCTCCAGGGCGGGGCCCCGGTAACCCTCCGGGCCGGGTATACGTCCTCTTGTTGTTGTCCATCATGAAGGGTCTTTTGTAACATCCGCATTTTGTAATAACTGGTGCAATGTGTAACAGCTTATTACAAAATGCAGCAAACTTTATTACATATTGCGTTCAAGAATTTTATTACAAAATATGGCAGATTATTACAAAATGTGGCGTTATTACATAATGACATGAAAATGTATTACATTATTACATAATGCAGTGTTATTACATGTGTGGCACATGTGGCACTACAAACATGAAACAAATGAGCAACCATGAGGGATGTTACGCATAACAAAGTTAAGGTGGCACAATAGAGATAAGAGATCTCTTTTAGAGAGAATAGCAGCAGCAGACCAGGATATCATAGCTTCTCTGCGGCGAGACAACTGGTCTTGTGGCAGTGATGCTTGCATGAGCAAAATACTGAATGTGATACCAAGAAATTCTAAACATGCGGAAAAGCCTACAGTTTTCTAAGGAAGATGCAGGACAAGAGGGAGATTTTAGGTGTTGTAGAGAATCCAGCATCAAACTTCTGACAATTAAGGAGTCGCAAACGCACGTGCTACTGTGGCAACCAATTAAACAGCGAAGAAAAACCATGAACACCATTTTACACTGAAAGATGCTATTTCAAGGAATGGAGTGGCTTGACTTTAAAGGCATTTGTATTTTCTGCTTTTCCCAGCCATGCACCAACCCCTTTTGACTTTACATCTGCACGGCATTATCTACAGAGGCGTAGAACAAGGGAAAAAGGCCCTTGAGAAACTAAGCCTTTTATACAGGATATTTATAGTAAACCTCTGCTAATTACTTGATAGGGACTGTATCAATGAGGAAATGAAACAGTGTGTCTGACTCTGTCAGAGGGAGGAGACAGAGAGAAACTTGTTGACAAAAACCTGCCAGCAAGCAGGTTAAGTACACAGAGTCAGTTATCACAGTAAATGACCGAGAGTTCTAGTTACCTATCTTTCTGGAGCAGAAAACAGAGTTTCCCTCATCTCAGGATTAATAAACTCAGACTTTTCATTAAACCCTGCTCTGGGTGTCTCTGAATATACTGCTGCTAATCCTTCCTGTTTGGCCTGTGAAGGGCGTCAAGTCTACTAAACGTCACAATTTCCTAAACGTCACAATTTTGCACTCCCATTTACAATGAACTGGAGGTCTCACATATCACATGATAGTAAATGCTAATTGGACTTGCATTTGTATAGTGCCTTTCTAGTCTTCTGACCACTCAAAACGCTTTTATAGTACATGTCACATGCACCCATTCACACACATTCACACACTGGTGATGATTGACAACCTGCTCTACCCCCTGAGCGACAGTCGCTGATGTCTGTTGACTGATGGTAAAGCTTGGGTTCCAGCTGGTAGTTGATCCTAATTTTGGAATATTTTCTGATTTTATTGAATGTAGTCATAAAGTAAATATGTCTCGAGTTTTCTTTATAATAAATTTGTTTATATTAACTTCTCATAAGTCTGTCACAGTCCCTGTCTCTCATTCCCCTCCTGTCACTCTGCTGCAGTGATTTTCCACTCTCCCTCCCTCTGCTCCACTCTACCTGCCAGCCACGCCCACCTTATCAGCCCAACTCTGCTCACCTGCCTACACAGCTGCAGCTCATCATAATCAGCCCTGCATATAAGCCTCTCCAGCACTCTCACTCGTTGCCAGATTGTTCTTCAGCGTCATGCGAGACTTTCCAGCGTTCATCTCCTGTCTGATCTCCTGTTGCCGACTCTGCCTGTTCCCGACCTGCTCTCCTCGTCTGCCTCCCGGTAAACTCACCTGCCTTCTGTCCCTGACCTCGTGCTCTGCCTCAGTGTTTCTGGTGTCTGACTGCTCGGCTGGTAACGACTCCTCCGCCTGGCCCCGTTTATCCTCCTGCCTGCTCCCCATCGGTGCCTCTGCCTTCGCGGACTGCTCATCTGGCTACGACCCCCCCGCCTGCCTCCGATCGCTCCTCTGCTCTCTCCCCGTCGGCACCTCCACACGTGCAGCCGGCTCTTCGGGCCACGGAGCTTCCTCCTCGTCGTCATCGGCTGAAGTAAGCTACTTCTCTTCCCCTCACACCAAAAGAGAACTGAACTGTTTGGAGCCGGGGGCTAAGGAGCTTCCCCTCGGTTCCACGGCCGACTCCGGCCGCGTCTCTTCCCCTTGTCTGAGCCCCAGAGACTGTGTGAGGGCTTTCAGCCCGAAGAACGAACTTTATTCTGTGTTTATTCAGTCTGCTCCGTACCTTGTTTGCTGTGGTGAAAATAAAGGTCATTACCAACTGTTCCTGAGCACCTGTGTACTGCATTTGGGTCCATACCACACCCTTCTCAGTACAATCTGGCCAGAAATGGACCCAGCAGACCCCGCTTCTCCTCAGTCTCGCCTAGCCCGGGTGGAGGGAATGCTCCAGCAGCATGAGGCTCAGTTAGCCTCCAACGCGGCGGAAGCCCGTCAGTCAGCGTCAGCTCTGGAACGAGCGCTAACCTCGCTAGCCGCCCAGGTACAACAGATGGCGGTCTCCATGACTCAACACGCTGCCTCTGCCTCAGCTCCAGCTCCTCCTGCTCCGACCCCGGGGCCATCATCAAGCACCACATCTGAGCCCCGGGTGGGGGCGCCAGAACGCTACGCTGGGGATCCTGAGGGTTGCAACCCTTTCCTGACGAACTGTTCAATTCTGTTTGCCCTGCAACCCCATACCTTCGCCACAGAGGGAGCTAGAGTCGCCTTCGCCATCAACCACCTCACTGGAAGGGCACGTCTGTGGGGTACGGCGGAGTGGGAGAGAGGCACGCCAGCCTGCGCCTCTTTCCAGGCCTTCTCAGAGGAGCTTCGCAAGGTGTTCGGACCCGTTTCCCTGGGTCCTGATGCTACAGGGGGACTCATGAGTCAGAGGCAGGGGGAGCGGACAGTTTCAGACTATGCCATAGACTTCAGAACCCGGGCTCGCCTCAGTGACTGGAACGCTGCTGCCCAATGCGACGCCTTCCTCAACGGACTAGCTCCTTACGTTAAGGATGAGCTGGTCTCGTTCGACCTCCCTAGCTCCCTGGACGGGCTCATCGAGCTGACCACGAGGCTAGACAGACGGATACAGGCGAGGAGGAGGGAGCAACGCCACGAGGGAGGAGATCATCGGCTTTCCGCCCGTCAGCGTGGGTTTCCAGCCACCCCTGTCCTTTCCTCTGAACCCATGCATGGGGGGGCGGAGCCCATGCAGGTGGGGCGCACCAGCCTAACGCCGGAGGAGCGAGAGCGCCGACGCCGGGGAAATCTCTGCCTCTACTGTGGCCAGGCCGGCCATTTTGTCTCCCGGTGTCCAGTAAAAGGGAGGGCTCAGCAGTAAAAAGGGGCATTCTGCTGAGCCGGTCCCAGAACTCTGCCCCCAACCCAAGACCACTGTTTCACGTCCAGCTCCTGCTGGCAGGGGGGTCCCACACCCTCGCCACCTTCATCGACTCGGGGGCAGATGTCAACCTGATCGACGAGGAACTCGCCCGTCAGCTGGACATTGGTCAAGTTCCTCTCCCTCGTCCCATGCCGGCCAGCGCTCTGGATGGTCATCTTCTGGGGACCGTCACTCATCAAACCACCCCCATCTCGATGCTCCTGTCCGGCACACACCATGAGACCATCCGGTTTCATATCCTGAGGTCTCCCAACCTTCCCCTGATCCTCGGCTTCCCCTGGCTTCGCCGCCATAACCCCCATATAGACTGGTCTACGGGGTCCATCCTGGGATGGAGCCCCTCCTGTCAACAGATCTGCCTCAGACCGGCAGTTGCACCCACGCCGCCTGCCAGCTCTTGTTCCACCCCTGACCTCTCCATGGTGCCCCCTGACTACCACGATTTCCGGGAGGTGTTCAGCAAGGCGAGGGCCACCTCTCTGCCCCCTCATCGGCCCTACGACTGCGCCATCGACCTCCTTCCCGGCTCTGTTCCCCCCAAGGGTCGCCTCTACTCCCTGTCCGCACCTGAAAGGGAGGCCATGGAGACCTACATCAGTGATGCCTTGGCCGCCGGGATCATCCGACCCTCCTCGTCACCTGCTGGGGCGGGGTTCTTCTTCGTCGACAAGAAGGGTGGTTCCCTGAGGCCCTGCATCGACTACAGAGGGCTGAACGACATCACGGTAAAGAACCGCTATCCTCTCCCCCTCATCGCCTCAGCTTTCGAGCTGCTCCAAGGGGCCACCATCTACACCAAGTTGGACCTCCGCAACGCCTATCATCTGGTTCGGATCCGAGAAGGGGATGAGTGGAAGACAGCCTTCAACACCCCCACAGGACACTATGAATACCTGGTGATGCCTTTCGGGCTCACCAATGCCCCGGCTGTTTTCCAAGCCCTCATCAATGACGTACTAAGGGACATGCTCAACAAGTTTGTGTTCGTCTACCTAGATGATATCCTGATCTTCTCCCGGTCCAAGCAAGAACACATACATCACGTCCAGACGGTGCTGCAACGCCTGCTGGAGAACTCCCTGTTCGTCAAGGCTGAGAAGTGCGAGTTCCACGCCTCCTCTGTCTCCTTCCTGGGGTACATCATCGGCCAGGACCGCATGGAGATGGACCCCGCTAAGGTCTCAGCCGTCACCTCCTGGCCTGTCCCTGACTCTCGCAAGCAGTTGCAACGCTTCCTGGGGTTCGCCAACTTCTACAGGAGGTTCATCCGGGGCTACAGCACGGTGGCAGCACCTCTCACCGCCCTCACCTCCTCCAAGGTCCCCTTTCGATGGACTTCGGCCGCCGAGGAGGCGTTCCAGCACCTGAAGGGGCGATTCAGCTCAGCCCCCATTCTCCTGATCCCTGACCCCGAGAGACAGTTCGTAGTGGAGGTTGACGCTTCTGATGTGGGGGTGGGGGCCGTCCTCTCCCAGCGTTCTGCCGAGGACCAGAAACTACACCCCTGCGCTTTCTTCTCCAGGCGTCTGTCTCCAGCTGAGAGGAGTTATGACATCGGTAATCGAGAACTGTTGGCGGTGAAGCTGGCGTTGGAGGAGTGGCGCCATTGGTTGGAGGGAACCAAGACCCCCTTCCTCGTCTGGACCGATCACAAGAACCTGGAGTACATCCGCTCGGCCAAAAGACTGAACTCTCGTCAGGCCCGGTGGGCTCTGTTCTTTGCCAGATTCAGCTTCACCCTCTCCTACCGGCCAGGCTCCCGCAACGTTAAACCTGACGCCCTGTCCCGACAGTTCATGGTCGGGGAAGAGGGCCCCTCCAGTCCAGACAACATCCTCCCCGCTTCCCGTCTGGTGGCCGCTCTCACCTGGGAGGTGGAGGAGCGGGTAAGAGCTGCTTTGGAGGACCAGCCGGGGCCCAGCTCCTGCCCCCAAGACCGCCTATTCGTCCCTCAGGAGTTGAGGTCTGAGGTTCTGCAATGGGTCCACGGTTCCCGACTCACCTGTCATCCTGGAATTCATCGAACCAAGGAGGTTCTGCAACGGCGGTTCTGGTGGGCCACCTTGGATGATGACACCAGAGACTTTGTTAACGCGTGCCCAGTCTGTAACCAGAACAAGGCCCTGCGACGGGCCCCCGCCGGTCACCTGCACCCTCTGCCTGTGCCTCATCGACCCTGGTCCCACATCTCATTAGACTTCGTCACCGGGCTGCCGCTGTCAGGAGTCTACACCACCATTCTGACAGTAGTAGACCGGTTCACCAAGATGGCTCATTTCGTGCCCCTGCCCAAGCTCCCTTCGGCCAAGGAGACTGCTGAGCTGGTCTTGCAGCACGTGTTCCGGCTCCACGGCCTCCCGTCCGACGTGGTCTCCGACCGAGGCCCCCAGTTCACCTCTGCATTCTGGAGAGAATTCTGCCGCCTCCTGGGAGCCTCCACCAGCCTGTCCTCTGGGTTTCATCCCCAATCCAACGGCCAGTCCGAGAGGATGAATCAGGAGATGGAGACGGCGCTCCGCTGCATGGCTTCCAAGCACCCTGCCTCCTGGTCCACACAACTGCTGTGGGTGGAATACGCCCACAATACCCTCATCAGCTCCGCCACTGGGCTCTCTCCATTCCAGTGCGCTTATGGCTACCAGCCTCCCCTGTTTCCTGCCCAGGAGAAGGAAACCGTCTGCCCGTCAGTGGAGGCCTTCATCCGCCGCTGCCGTCGGACCTGGACACAGGCCAGGACCGCTCTCCTACGGGCCATAGATCGTTATTCGACAGCCGCCAACCGCCGCCGCTCCCAGGCCCCCCCTTACCAGGTGGGACAGAAAGTGTGGCTGTCAACCCGGGACCTTCCTCTGAGGGTGGAGTCGAAGAAATTGGCTCCCAAGTTTATTGGACCATTCCCCATTGAGAAGGTTGTAAACCCAGTGGCTGTTCGGCTCAAGCTGCCCCGCACCATGCGGATTCATCCCACCTTCCATGTCTCCAGGATTAAGCCGTTCCGGGAGAGTCCCCTGCAGCCTGCCTCCCAGCCACCTCCACCTCCTCGCATCATTGACGGGGCCCCTGCTTACACGGTGCACCGCCTGCTGCGCTCTCGTCGTCGTGGGAGGGGTCTGCAATACCTCGCCGACTGGGAGGGGTACGGCCCGGAAGAGCGGTCATGGGTTCCGGCCCGTCAGATCCTGGATGCGCGACTCATTGAGGAGTTCCATCGCCAACACCCTGACCAGCCCTCCAACATCGCCTCGGCACGAGGGGGTCGCAACACCGACCCTCAGTCCCCTCTTGCACCTGAGACATCTGGGTCTGAGGAGGAAGACGGGGGGTCAGTCTCTGAAGAGGACGAGGAGGCTGGGACGGAGGCCTCAGAAGAATTTTAGCCCTCCTCCGGGCCCCCTCCACCCACCCGGCTCCTCTAGAACTGTTTGGGACGTCAGGGGCCGTCCCTTGAGGGGGGGGTTCTGTCACAGTCCCTGTCTCTCATTCCCCTCCTGTCACTCTGCTGCAGTGATTTTCCACTCTCCCTCCCTCTGCTCCACTCTACCTGCCAGCCACGCCCACCTTATCAGCCCAACTCTGCTCACCTGCCTACACAGCTGCAGCTCATCATAATCAGCCCTGCATATAAGCCTCTCCAGCACTCTCACTCGTTGCCAGATTGTTCTTCAGCGTCATGCGAGACTTTCCAGCGTTCATCTCCTGTCTGATCTCCTGTTGCCGACTCTGCCTGTTCCCGACCTGCTCTCCTCGTCTGCCTCCCGGTAAACTCACCTGCCTTCTGTCCCTGACCTCGTGCTCTGCCTCAGTGTTTCTGGTATCTGACTGCTCGGCTGGTAACGACTCCTCCGCCTGGCCCCGTTTATCCTCCTGCCTGCTCCCCATCGGTGCCTCTGCCTTCGCGGACTGCTCATCTGGCTACGACCCCCCCGCCTGCCTCCGATCGCTCCTCTGCTCTCTCCCCGTCGGCACCTCCGCACGTGCAGCCGGCTCTTCGGGCCACGGAGCTTCCTCCTCGTCGTCATCGGCTGAAGTAAGCTACTTCTCTTCCCCTCACACCAAAAGAGAACTGAACTGTTTGGAGCCGGGGGCTAAGGAGCTTCCCCTCGGTTCCACGGCCGACTCCGGCCGCGTCTCTTCCCCTTGTCTGAGCCCCAGAGACTGTGTGAGGGCTTTCAGCCCGAAGAACGAACTTTATTCTGTGTTTATTCAGTTTGCTCCGTACCTTGTTTGCTGTGGTGAAAATAAAGGTCATTACCAATTGTTCCTGAGCACCTGTGTACTGCATTTGGGTCCATACCACACCCCTCTCAAAGTCAAGGATTAGAAAAAGGCAGTAAAGCCTTTGATTTGGTGCCAGTCACTCATGAATTGTAGCCTAGTGAATGATAAATTACGCCATTCGGTGCCTCTGATCCAAATGTCTGCACTCACAATATGCAAGAATTTAACATATGACTTAAAAAGCAGCTGTTGAAAAGTGAGAGGCAGTGTGTATTCTTAAAAAAATGTGGTGAGAATAGTGGGATTGGTCTACAATCAGCCACATCAGAGAAGAAACTTTTGAACTAAAAAGACCTATTAAAGGGTCAATTTAGTATTTTTAAACCCGGACCCTATTTTCCCATGTTTTTGTGTCTAAGTGACTAATGGGAACAACATTTTTTGGAGAGGTTTCAATATTGAGCGAGAGCACTGCAGCCAGCAGTGGTCCACCAAGCTGCAATGTAACCACTTGGGGCATATTTGCACCGTCAGTGTATGTCCAGTAAAAGTGTTTGTTTTTACCACTGACACGCTCATATTGTTGTTCTAAGTGTCAGACAACATTATAGAAAGGATCCCTACAGAGACAGACCTTTTCGTTAAGGAGTAAGATCCTTTTTGTTTAACCAGAGACAGCTCTGAAATCGCCATCACCAATCCCATCAGACTCCATTTAAATAAAGAATAATTTTAGCGTGTATACAGTCAGCATATTTTCACATCTAACTTGGTGAATTCAAGATTTAATTCAATCAAACCAGAGCTGGTGATTGCTGGAACAGTGGAAAAACAAACCAAGATGTTTTTCCTGTTTCTGTCAGCTTTGAATGAAGTGTCTTTTACAATGAAAAAATTACTGTTTATTTCAATGGAGACTGGTGGGATTGGAAAAAGCAATTTGGGGGCTGTTTCTGGTGAAAAAGATCTAAAGCCCAGTTTAGACCAAAGATTCGCTTAGAGACTAGTTGAAATAGGCAACTACTTACAATGCGCAGTTCTGCAACGTTCAAAAAACCTGCTGGTTCACACCAATGTAACTAGATGAGACGGGTGTATCATCTCTATGCAACAACTGTGTGTACTTTTTTTTTTAAATTTTATTTATAAAGCCCAATATCACAATTTGCCTCACAGGGCTTTACAGCATATGACATCCCTCTGTCCTTAGGACCCTCGCAGTGGATAAGGAAAAACTCCCCCAAAAAAACCCTTTAACGGGGGGCAAAAATAGTAGAAACCTCAGGAAGAGCAACTGAGGAGGGATCCCTCTTCCAGGATGGACAGAAGTGCATTAGGTGTCGTACAGAACAGATCAACATGATAAATTAACAGTAATCCGCATGACACAATGAGACAGAAAGAGAGACAGAGACAGAGAGAGATGCTGGACAGACTGTAATGACAATAGCTTACCTCAACATTAATGAAAGTAATAATATTATAATCATAATTACGGCTATTGTGGTACAATATGTTGAAAGTATATATTAATATATGATAGTATACATATGTGCCAATAATCATATGTGTATAATAACAGTAGAAGTATGACTAATGATAACAGCAGCAGGAGGCACCAGGCAGGACCACGGCAGCAACACAACCACTACACCGCGTTCCAAATTATTATGCAAATTGTATTTAAGTGTCATAAAGATTAAATTTTTTGTTTTTCAATTAAACTCATGGATGGTATTGTGTCTCAGGGTTCTTTGGA
>NC_065514.1:37696007-37700205 GCF_006386435.1 Epinephelus moara
ATTTTTGAAAAAAATACTGTTTTCATTGGGAGGTTTGTTCAATAACATTTGAATTAAACTTTAACAGCTGATGACTTGAAAATTATGCTGACTGTCATTTGCATCGACTATTTAGGAAAATCAGAGAAAAATATCATTTGCATAATAATTTGGAACGCGGTGTAGTGCTCCACGATTAATCTAATCGCAATCGCAACCGCAATCGCAATCGCGATGTCAGGCTGTGCGATTACATAACCACATAAAAGGCTGCGATTTGCGATTTAATGTAAATAAAAGTTAATGTGTGTGCCTGTGAACGTGACTACCTCTCCTGTAGTGTGTGGAGTTTACGCCCACAAGCTATCCTGGTGTGTGCAGCACGTATGGTCAGACACTGAAGAAGAGCATGAGCACAACCAAGAACAGGCTGAGTTGGTGGTGAAAAAAACACAACGTCTATTACATGGCGATACTTTGGATTCAGGTACGGCGAAGTTGAACAGAAAGATGTGCTGTGTAAAAGTTTAAAAGTTAAAGTGGCCACGTCCCGCGGCAACACGACCAATCTATATCAATACTTGAGACAGCACAGAGAAAAGTAGGAAGAATGCATGCCAGAGAAAGCCAAGCCATGTAATGTTAAAGACAAAGAGACAACTGAAAGCCGCCAGAGCCTCATAAAACAACAAAGCACAGTTACACATACATTGGTAAGTGTCACGGGGAAATCACGGACTCCGTGAAAAACTATATAATAACAAATGAAAAAATTAGCAATTTTGCTCGGGTTCGGCCCACTTGACATGCTGCTGGATTGTGCTACGGCGTGCTGGAATTTGTCATTTACGTGACAACGCCTGAACGCAACACAGGCTTGCTCCACTGTGGGTACAGTGTCGTGCTGCACTGCTGTTTGACTGTGCTCAGTCTGTTGATGGTCATTTACACTGCCCATGACAATAGCTATGTCAGGTCAGGTCAGTGCCCCCCTAATGTAATGTAGGGGAAACACTGAATCAAGCAAGAAGACTAATGATACTATTTTTTTAATTATATTGTAATCGCAATCGCGATATTGTCCACTCAAATCGCAATCGCACATTTTATCAAATCGTGCAGCACTAACAACCACACACGTCACACTATCCAGGCACCACTGCGATATAAGTTAACCTGCGAGACAGTGGAGCTCAAAGGCTCCGGAGAAGAAGCCGAGTTAGTGACATGCAGTATGGCCAAGTTAGCGAGATGCAGTAACTGGACATGAGTGTTAGCAAAGGAGAGAGAGAGAGAGAGAAGGAGAGAAGGTGCTCGGTGTATTATAGGAGGTCCCCCGGCAGACTAGGCCTAAGTCAGCCTAACTAGGGGCTGGTACAAGGCAAGCCTGAGCCATCCCTAACTACAAGCTTTATCAAAAAGGAAAGTCTTAAGTCTAGTCTTAAATGTGGAGACGGTGTCTGCCTCCCGGACCACAATAGGAAGATAATTCCACAGGAGAGCAGCCTGATAGCTGAAGGCTCTGGCTCCTGATCTACTTTTGGAGACTTTAGGGACCACGAGTAGCACTGCATTCTTAGAGCGCAGTGTTCTAGTGGGATAATATGGCACTATGAGCTCTCTAAGATATGACGGAGCCTGACCATTTAGAGCTTTATAGGTTGGGAGTAGGATTTTAAATTCAATTCTGGATTTTACAGGGAGCCAGTGCAGAGAAGCTAAAACAGGAGAAATGTGTTCTCAACTCTTAGTTCCTGTCAGTACACGTGCCGCTGCGTTCTGAATTAGCTGGGGAGTTTTTAAAGACTTATTAGAGCTACCTGATAATAGGGAATTACAGTAATCTAGCCTAAAGGTAACAAAAGCGTGGACCAATTTTTCTGCATCTTTTCGGGTCAGGATAGGCCTAATTTTCGCAATATTACACGTCCATGAGGTTTGTTTTAAATGGGAATTAAAAGACAAATCTTGGTCAAATATTACTCTGAGGTTTCTTACGGTAGTGCTAGAGGCCAGAGCAATGCCATCCAGAGAAACTATGTCATCAGATAAAGAGTCTCTGAGGTGTTTGGGGCCAAGAACAATAACTTGAGTTTTGTCTGAATTTAACATAAGGAAATTAGAGCTCATCCAGGTTTTTATGTCTTTAAGGCATTTTTGAAGTTTAGTTAATTGATCAGTTTCTTCTGGCTTCATCGATAAATACAATTGTGTATCATCCGCATAACAATGGAAATTTACAGAGTGATTTCTAATGATGTTACCTAAGGGAAGCATATATAGAGTGAATAGGATTGGTCACAGAGCACAGAACCTTGTGGAACTCCAAAACAAACTTTTGTACGTAAGGATGATTCATCATGAATATGAACAAACTTAAAACGATCAGATAAATAAGATTTAAACCAGCTTAGTGCAGAACCTTTTGGGCCAATTAAATGTTCCAGTCTCTGTAGCAGAATTTGATGGTCAATTGTGTCAAATGCCGCACTAAGATCTAATAAAACAAGTACAGAGACGAGTCCTTTGTCTGAAGCAATCAGAAGATCATTTGTAATTTTAACTAGTGCTGTCTCAGTGCCATGATGCACTCTAAATCCTGACTGAAATTCCTCAGATAAATTATTATCATGGAGAAAGTCACACAGCTGGTCTGCGACTACTTCCTCAAGGATCTTTGAAAGAAAGGGAAGATTAGATACTGGTCTATAGTTGGCTAACACCTCAGGATCCAGGGTGGGCTTTTTTAGAAGAGGTTTAATTACAGCTACCTTAAAGGACTGTGGTACATAGCCTGTTAATAAAGATATATTGATCATGACTAATATGCGAGTGTTAACTAAAGGTAAGACTTCCTTAAGTAGCATAGTTGGGATGGGGTCTAAGAGACATGTTTATGATTTAGATGAAGAAATAATTGCGGTCAACTGTTGAAGGGAAATTGGGGAGAAGCAATCTAAATATATATTAGGTCTTACAGCTGTGTTTGAGGGCAGATAGGTACTATCTGAGGACAAGAGGTCATGAATTTTGCCTCTAATAGTTAGAATTTTGTCATTAAAAAGCTCATAAAATCATCACTGCTAGGGCTAAAGGAATACAAGGCTCAATAGAGCTGTGACTCTCAGTCAGCCTGGCTACAGTGTTGAAAATAAACCTGGGGTTGTTCTTATTTTCTTCTATTAATGCTGAGCAATGGTTTGCTCTGGCATTGCGGAGTCCCCTCTTATACGTTTTGAGACTGTCTGCCCAGACTAAACAAGATTCTTCCAGTTTGGTTAATCGCCAATTCCTTTCAAATTTTCACGATATTTGTTTTAACTTACGGGTTTGAGAGTTGTACCAAGGAGCGAACTTTCTTTGCTTGTAAAAAGAAATCAAAACTAATTAAGATCTGATAGCAAGGCATTCTGTGGAAAGACTGTTATGGCTAAAACAGTGAGTGGGTTTATGTACACCCTGACTGAAGCCAATGGGGTCTAATAATGAGATAAACACAGTAGCAAGGGAGTCATTATCAACGTCAACATGAATGTTAAAATCACCTACAATAATAACTTTGTCTGATTTAAGAACTAAACTGGATAAAAACTCTGAGAATTCAGATACAAATTCAGAAAAAGGGCCAGGAGCACGGTACATTGCAGCAGCCGAGGTGGGGGAGTTGCAGCCATTTTTAACCATAGTCTTAAAAATGGCTGCAACTCCCCCTCCTCGGCTGCTGCCTCGAGGAATGTGGGTATTATATGGCGTTATATTTGTGTCATATGTCGCGCGAGCGGATAACACATCTGCACGCGCGCAGATCTCTCTCGTGTAAATTATTTCGTGTCACGCGCGCAGATTTGAACTGCCGCGCGCACTTGTTTGATCTTCGCGCACATATTCAGCAACAGAGTGAAGCAGAGGCAGGTGCGAGCAAGTAAAAAACAGCAGCGACACACACAACAACACTGTGCAGCTGCTTTACGCGCTGGCTCGCTCCTGCTCTCGTTCTCTCTCTCCCCTGTGCTCGCTCGCGGTGGAGTTCTGCTCGCTCGAAGCAAGGACTTTTGACACTTTGGGGGCGGAGACCAAGGCTGACCCCGGCTGGGAAGCGGGTGTTAGCGGCGGATGCTAACCGCTACCGCTAGCCGAAGTTAGCATCGAGCTAGCTCACCACAACGGCCCTCATACTTGTTACCAGTCGAGGCTTTAGTTGTCGGTGACGGCCGGGTAT
>NC_065514.1:37700777-37703557 GCF_006386435.1 Epinephelus moara
TTGCTTCGAGCGAGCAGAACTCCACCGCGAGCGAGCACAGGGGAGAGAGAGAACGAGAGCAGGAGCGAGCCAGCGCGCGCAAAGCAGCTGCACAGTGTTGTTGTGTGTGTCGCTGCTGTTTTTTACTCGCTCGCACCTGCCTCTGCTTCACTCTGTTGCTGAATATGTGCGCGAAGATCAAACAAGTGCGCGTGGCAGTTGAAATCTGCACGCGTGACACAATAATTTACACGAGAGAGAGATCTGCGCGCGTGCAGATGTGTTATCCGCTCGCGCGACATATGACACAAATATAACGCCACAGTATTATTATGACTGGGAGGAGTGGATTCATTTAGACTGACATAGTCATCTTGACACAGCCAGTTTTCAGTGAAGCTGAGTGAATCAATATGATTATCTGATATTAATTAATTTACCAACACTGCTTTAGATGATAGAGACCTGATATTTAAAAGTCTGCATTTAATTATCCTGTTTTGTCTTTCTGTCACAGAAGAGGTTTTAATTTTTATGAGGTTGTTATGCAGAACTCCTCTTTGTTTAATTTTAGATTTAGATAATTTGGGTGGTCGGGGGAAAGACACCATTTGTATAAAACTATGGGTAGGTAAGTGCACTAGAAGCTCAGAGAAGCATGTAGGACTGCGACTCTGATTCCTGGTCTCAACTCTGGGCTGTCTGGGTTTTGAATTACTAATAAACTTGACCAGGTTCCGAGAGATGAGAGCAGCTCCATCCAAAGTGGGATGAATGCCGTCTCTCCTAATCAGACCAGGTTTTCCCCAGAAAGTTTAACAAAACCCACATCGTTTGCTGGACACCACCTGGACAGCCAGCGAGTAAATGATGACATGCCGCTAAACATCTCATCAGTGGTCAGATTTGGGAGGGGTCCAGAGAAAACTAGAGTCCGACATGGTTTTAGCGTATTCACACACCTAGGCAACATTAATTTTAGTGACCTCCGATTGGCATAACCGGGTGTCATTGCCGCCGACGTAAATAACAATCTTATTAAATCGACGTTTAACCTCAGCCAGCAGTTTTAAATTTGACTCAATGTCGCCCACTCTGGCCCCAGGAATACATTTGGCTATGGCCACTGGTGTTGCTAACTTCACGTTTCTCAAAATAGAGCTGCCAATGATCAGAGTTTTCTTCTCAGCGGGTGTGTCACTGAGTGGGGAAAAACGGCTGGAAACATGAACAGGCTGGTGGTGAACCGTGGGCTTCGCCTTGGTACTAAGCTTCTCCCGGACAGTTACCCAGCCTTCCGGCTGCACGGGGGTTACCGGGGGACCGTTAGCTATGCTATGTGGCTCCACACCGGCTACAGGGGGCTGGCTATTTACCGCAGCTACCGAGTGATTTTCCATGGTGCGGAGCCGCGCTTCCAATTCACTAAGCCTGGCCTCCAACGCAGCAAATAAACTACACTTGTTACATTTACCACTGTCGCTAAAGGAGGCAGAGGCACACATCATCTGGCACACCGAGCAAGAAAGAGCAGGAGAAGGAGAAGTCATCGCTAAGTGTAAGCTAATGTAGCAAACAAGGCTAATAACGTGCAAACAACAGCTAAGATTAGCAGTAAAGTCGTTAGAAAGAGGAGAGCTATAAGTGCTTAAACAGAACTAGTGTGGGTTAAGACGTGAGGTATATGTTAAGCAACTGAAGTGAGGAAAAACAGAGAGCAAGCTGGTAGGAGTTCACTAGAGCAGCACAGAGACGCAATCGCAGAAACACCAGAAATGACACAACATGCTTACCGCAGTATGTCAGCATGTCTCTGGCAGTCTAGGATAGTGATAGTGAGATACTGGCTACAGTTGCATATGTAGTAGTGATAAAACAGAAACAAAATGAGCATCAGATAACAAAAAATGCCACAATAATATAAATAACCAGCACCAATTAATCAGCCAATGAGAATGTGTGTGTGTGTGTGAACTGGCTGCTGACCGCTGACGGCATGTTTGCTCCCTGTGGCAGGTGCTCTGTCCCCGCCGAGCCCTCTGTTTTGTCCTCACAGTGTGTGGGTGTTGGACCCACCGTCCCCACTGTGGACCCACCGTCCAACACCCATACATTGGGTCTCATTCATGAAACGTGAGCAGAAGGAATTTGTGTGTAAACTGTTCGCAGACGGAAATTTACTTGCATGTCCGCATTCATCAATATTTTAGTAGCTCCGATCTTTTCGTAGCTACTAACAAAATGTACTCCTGCTCCTGACCACTCGTAGTGCTTGTGTAAATTTAGTAAAGCACATAAATATTGCTTGTCACTATTGGAAATTACAATTTTAATTCGTATTGTGCTCTGTTATGTACACAATACACAGATGCCTTTGAAACACGTAATCTAAACATGACGAAATATCAAAAATATAACACATTTAGTTAAATTAGTTGGCAATTAGCAGGTTTAAGATCCAGATTAGGTTCATGATTGTGAATTATCTATGTAAATCGACTCAATAGATTACACGTTCTTTCTACATGTTGAATGATGATAATAAAAATATTCGTAAGGACAGCTGGATCACAGCCTCTTCGGCCTCAGTGCCTGGGTTCAGCAGGGGCAGCAGGGACAGCAGGTGGTGGAACCATGAAGGAGCAAGCACCAGCTGAAAGAATTACTTGAGACAACACGTTTTGTTTTTTTTGTTTGTTTTTTTGTGGCTTTTTGATCATTTGAATGAATAAATCTGATTTGAAAAATGTTTAATTTACGTTGTATAAAACAGAGCTTTAGGCTATTAAGATTCAAATAAT
>NC_065514.1:37704477-37708889 GCF_006386435.1 Epinephelus moara
AGTCACCGTGTTGTAGAGGAAGGCGCTTCAGTGCAGGCGCATGGCGTCATGCCGTGGTGTTGCTTTGCAAATTTACACTGCCACCCATTGGCCTGGCGTGCATACTACAGCGTTTCCAGTAGATTTTGCGGCTCCGTATGAACGTGATTGTTTCAATAATGTCGTCATATAAACGCAGAAGTTTTTTAAAACGCAAAGGACAGACTTTTACCGTTGTCGTCTAAACAGGGCCTGAGACTGCATGCTCTTTGTTCATCAAACAAAGGACAGCCATTTGGCACACCACAGGATGCACTGTCACATCTAAGTGAGAGACCTATGACTGCTGTCATAGTGACATGTGACTCTGTGATGTCACCAAGCCAACTTAGAGAGATGCTTCTACTCTCCATCCCAGTCTTTTTCCTGGACCTCGACCAAGGTAGGGTGTAGGCAGGAGGACCTGCTATGCCCTTTCCCCATTTTCTCCCCTCTGTATGCTTACAGCAGGAGCTGCAGCCTTGCTCTCAATGTGACCTGCTAAGAGAAGTTAGTGTGCCAAACACGAGGTTTGCAACTAACTTTCCAACAAGGAGAACTAATATATGATGTAAAGCTTGCTATAAGGTCTATCAAAACAATGTAATGCTTGCTGCAAGGTGTATCAAAATGATGTAACACTTGGAATAAGGAGATACTACTATGATGTATTGGGCTGCCCTCCGAAAGCTGAAGATTCAAATCGTCCGTCAAAAACCCCTCAGTCAACTGATATATATGTCAGTCAGTGTGCAATGTTCTTATGGGACAATCAGTCCCCATATTTAGCCGCTGAGTGAGCACTCCTCAGTTTCATGTTGCTCTCCGGCAGCTGCGGCTGCGGACGCAGACCCAGGTTAAGTCTGAATGAGACTGAGATAGCTGCCCGGATTCAGGCAGCTGCAGAGGATACAGTCTCTAACTTTTGTTTGAACTCTAGTGTCTGCCAAAAAATGCACATTTCCCATCTGTTGTCAGCGTAATTAGCATGCATTAGCTTGGTTGGCTAACTTGACTTGTTTACTATATTACATGCACATCACTGTCCAGAGGTGTGAACTCGAACCACATGACCTGGACTCAAGTCAGACTTGAGTAACAAATTTAATGACTCACCTTGATAAAATCATAGCAAATAAACTTGAATTTTAACACCAAAGACTCATGTCTTTACTTTAACTTGAGCCTTTTGACTTGAAAATACTTAAGACCCTCTTCAAAACCCAAATACTAAAAGTATGTTATTTAAAAGGGTGCCAGAACTTAATTAATGTCCCTTCATTTCTTAAATTGGCTAATGTTGATGCTATTCAGTCCCATCAAGTGAACACTTAATTCCTCAGATGATTCACTTTGTTTGAACGAATGTGACAATGTTTGATCAAGTTGCAGCAGAGAACCATGGAGAACTAATGTTATGTTACTGATCGTCAGCTTAAAAAAATATCAAAGATCATTTTGTTACTGTACAAAAACTACATGGTGATCAACAAAAACACAAATTGCAGATGCAAGACATGTCAGTCGAAAATCATAGACAAAGACACAACAACTTCCAACAAACTTGTTTTAACAAAGAAACAAATTTTTATAAAGCATTGATGATTTTTGTAAATTTATTGTATTATTACCTCCGCCAAGGAGGTCATGTTTTTGCCAGCGTTGGTCTGTTTGTTTGTCTGCAAAATAACTCAAAAAGTTCTGTATGGATTTTGATGAAACTTTCAGGAAAGGTTGATAATGGGACAAGGAACAGATGATAAAATTTTGGTGGTGACTGGTTGAAGCGAAGTGGATAAAATAATAGAATGGCGGGAAATCCGAGCTGCTTGGCGGAGGTCTGCGCTAGTTACTGTATTATAACTCTTTGTTAAAATGGCATTACATTCAGTGAAAAGCACATTTTGACTCTTTTAGACCTCACAAATCAAAGTTAAGGACTTGGGACTTGGCTTTTAACTTGTCAATCTTTACTCAGGACTGGAGTGCAAAGACTTGAGACATACTTGTGACCCTGAACATCCCGCTGAACCCCGTTAAGACTCCCAAACTATTTACGTCAAAAAAGGAACCAATAGTGGAACACTCCTGTTTCGCAGCCAAATCCGATTCGACTAGTATAAGTCTGAGTCTGGTGCAGCCCTAATGATGTAACATTTGCAATAAGGTTTATCAGGACAATGTAACACTTGCACTTAAAGCTATAGTTGGTAATGTTGGAGAGCTAGCAAGATTTGAAAGTGGCACCTCCTCTAAGCTCCACCCCCTGCTCCCCCTCCCGTCAGTGCTCCGTCCAAAGCCATGAGCCCAGACATGCCTGAACGAGCATCCTACAGTCAGCAGAGCAGAGGAGAGCCGAGTAAAATAACAAATCCCCCCCAAAGCAAACAAATAATTACCTGCCCAACAGAAAGACAGCAACCTCTGCATCATTTTTCAGGCCCTTCAGCTCCCTCAGTTGTCTCCACCGTTCAAAAGCTGGACTGCTGTTGATGTCTGGTTTGTCCTCTCACTTTATCCAAAGTCTTTTCTACCTCTGACTTTGTTTTCTCAGCCTGTTTAGTGGGGTGAGCCATTACAAGTGGAACAAACAACACTGGAAGTGGTACTTTTGGCCACATTTTCTCTGCCATTTTGCAGCAAACTCCTGCTTACTCAGTATTTCTGCTGAGGAGAGTGCTGAATATTTCCGGCAACGGTGACATGTGATGAGTGCGCGCAGGGAGGAGGGAGGGAGGGACGGAGGGGGGGCTCAGGCAATACGAGACATGAAGGCATCTGATTGGTTCTTTCCATTCGCACCGAATGGCAGGGATTGGTCAGAGTTTTTACAGGCCTGCAGCTGCCACAGACGTCTGATTTTTTTCATTCCTTTTTCTGAACACATTATGTATTGACTACTCTCAGGATGGAAGGACCATTTTACCCAGTATAACAAAAAGTGTTTCTGAACAGGATTACCAACTATAACTTTAAGTGTATTGAGGTGATGTAATGCTTGAAGTGAGGTGTATCAAGGTGTTGTAACTCTTGCAGTAAGGTGTATCAAGGTGATGTAGAGCTCGCCATGCCCTTGAGGGTCAAGTTTATTTTATTTCATTTTATTTTATTTTTATAGCGCCAGATCACAACAGAAGTCATTTAAGGTTACCTTTCCTATAGAACAGGTCTATACCTTGTCCTTTTATTTAACTAAATAGCCTTATGTTATTTATCTTATCTACACAACAGCATGTCATTTCTGTCTCTACATGGTCGCGCGTTTACAATTCTCCTCTGCTCTCTTTATCGTGCACAGTGGAGTTTTGCCCCGATGCGTGCACACACACACACACACACACACACACACACACACACATACACGTGCGCACACATGCACAAGCCAGCACACTAGAGCGTGGCTCGGGCCGCATTTTCTTGAACGAACCCGCCCCGATTATAACCAAGCCTGGCCCGAACCCGACGCAGTTTGTTACCTCACATAGTTATTGTTATGGACAGTGTGTAAATGACCATCAAAAGAATGCTGTTACGCATAGTCACACACGGAGCCTGTGTGGCATAGCACAACACAGCAGCAACATGGCAATTATTATTATATTATTGCATGCTACATGTCTTCCACTTTGTTGCTCCTCTCAAAAATCAGGTCATGTGTCATTCTGCTGCTATCCTGCTCATACAGCTGGCATTGCAACTAACTATACACACTGTGTCTACAAGAAAGGCTGTGATACTTAGCAACATACTAAGAATGGGTAGCAAGCTCCATTATTATTCAATGAGTGAGCTATGCTTTGTTAGTGTTCTGTGGCCCATAGCACTGCAGATAAAGAGGCTGTTAGCTGAGGGTCAAATAATTGGGCCTTTCCAGCCTGAGAGGACACAAAATTGTCTTTTTCAGGTCCCCTCAACACTGGGCCAGTACACTGTAAGTTTTCTTTCATGTTGGCCTGAAATCTTACCCATTCTGAAGTGCCATAATGTCTTCACATCTATTCACATGACCACAACACGTCATACCAGTAAAATTTTGTGTTTAAGTAAATCAGATATAATACAGTAAAAACACAAATGGTTTTATATCAACCAATCAAAAGGTATGAGTACGTAAGAATGAATTCAGGTAACTATAGCCCAGTTGAAACGTAAGGCTATTCTACCTTAACATTTCTGATGATATTGGGCTCTAGTTTCGCAGACCGGGTGAGGCGGGGGCGCAGCGCACCTGCGCTTTGCCAACTGGGTGTGGCCAGGCGGATTTTGCAAGTTTGGCACACCGTGCGCCTGGCGCAGCTACTCCTCTATCCCACCTCCGTCCCTCCTACCGGCGCAAGTCGGGAAGAGGGAGGAGAGAAGGCGTGGAGTGGGTTTTACACACATCACACCAATCA
>NC_065514.1:37709319-37727005 GCF_006386435.1 Epinephelus moara
CAACTTCGGCGAAGCCTTTTGGCACGAAACTGTCACTGCGCCAAGCTGGATCTGTCGACACCTCCCCCTGCTGCGCCGCCACACCCATCTCAGCGCACCTCGGTCTGCCAAACTACCAAACTGAGCGCGCCTCGGGTTGCGCTGCTCGAAACTAGCTCTGCGCGGGGTTCGCCACCCTGCGCCACCCTGCGCTGCGCGGGAAACTAGAGCCCATTGTGTTTTAGAATTACGAATTTCCAAACAAATTTCCAGTTAATCCGATTACCCTGAGTCACCACATCATGAACCAAGGGCATTCAGGGCCCTTGAGGATCTAGAGCCCTGGGGCATTTGCCTATTTCACATTTTGAAGCCACAGACTTTAAAATTATCTGTGTTTACTGCAGTGTTGTGAGCAGCATAATCAAAAGTCCGTTTGCTGACATTGTATTAGTGTGAAGGCCAAAATATCAGTGACCTGGACAAATAAAACCCTCCTGACATTCTTAGCTGGTTGTTTTGACTTTGCTAAAAGATGGATATTGTCTTATATTCATCCTATATATTGTCTCTGTGACCATCATAAAGTCTTTTCTGTACAGGAACATGTGAAATTTCTCATATGTCCAGACAAAGACAGCGGTTTCTGTTAAAGTTAAAGCGATATAAAGCGATATCTGTTTGGCTGATTAATCAGCACTGATAGGATACTTTATAAACAATCATTATTTTGGCTGATGATTGTGCAGCCTGCAGTTGTCAGGTGGGGATATACATCACCAACCAGAGCTGATGAGGGGAGGGTTGTGTTAAATAATCAGTGGGTAGAGCTCCAGAGAAAGCACCTCCCTCCTGCTGTATGACTGTGTCTCGCTGTGCTGTTCCTCATCTTACTATATAATGACGAAAACTCTGTCTGTCTGTGGGTGTGTCTGTTCCACGTTTTTCTACTCACTGACATGGTCAATCTATGGAAACTGCACATACACAATGAGGATTGGCATAGGTAGAAGGTGACGAAGATACTTTTTCAAAAAATTACACTATTATTAGTATATTCTTTTACAAAGTCGATGCATTCACCCCACGAGTTACTGTGCATGCGCGTTGATATATGTATCCACCTCAAACAAACATCATCTCAGCTGCAGCTGATAAAGGTAGGCTTATTAATTACTTAATTACATTTACACTGCTAAAACGTGCACATTGATGTCACATTGACAAGCTAATCAACTGCCATGTTGTGTAAGTGTATGTGCACGTGGGAAGTTGCCCCTCAACTTTGTGCACGCTCGACAGAAACACCAGCCAGCTACACTATAATGAAAGGGAAGCCTGAACCAACCTCAAACGGACATCAGCTGTAGCCGAGCAGCAGAGTTACACTGTGCACGCGTGTTAATATATGCATCCACCTCAAACAGACATCATCTCAGCTGCAGCTGATAAAGGTAGGCTTATCTTACTATATAATGATGAAAACTCTGTCTGTCTGTGGGTGTGTGTATGGGTGTGTCTGTTCCACGTTTTTCTCCTCACTGACTTGGTCAATCCATGTGAAATTTGGCACAGTGGTAGAGGGTAATGGGAGGATGTGAATGAAGCAATATTACATCAATTGGCCAAACCGGGGCGCTATAGCAACCGACTGAAATTGCAAACTTTGAATGGGCATATGTCATGCCCCATATGTCGTAGAGACATGAAACTTTGCACAGAGATGCCTCTCCTCATGAGGAACAAATTTGCCTCAAGAACCCATAACTTCCGGTTATATAGATTTTCCGCCATTTTGAATTTTTTGAAATCGATCTCCTCCTAGGAAGTTTTACCAATGTGCATGAAACTTGGTGAACATAATCTAGGGACCAATATCTAAAGTTCCCTCTTGGCAAAAGTTGGAAAACTTATTAAAACTGAGCTTCTATAAGGCAATGACTTTAACTATCTGCCTTTCAACGTGCTACCTCAACTACTAATGTACAGTTTTAGCCCACTAACTATCCCACTATTGGCAATGGTACTACTGTACTTCCCCCCTCCCCCTCATTTTGCATACTTGGTGACTTATCATCAGTTGAACTTTCACCAAAATACACAAAACCCACACTAGTTGCCCTAGCTATCGCCAAGAAAGTCATCCTTACAAACTGGAAAACCAAGCAAACAATAAGGGCTCTAGTTTCCCGGCGCAGCACAGGGTGGCGCAGGGTGGCGAACCCCGCGCAGAGCTAGTTTCGAGCAGCGCAACCCGAGGCGCGCTCAGTTTGGTAGTTTGGCAGACCGAGGTGCGCTGAGATGGGTGTGGCGGCGCAGCAGGGGGAGGTGTCGACAGATCCAGCTTGGCGCAGTGACAGTTTCGTGCCAAAAGGCTTCGCCGAAGGTGCGCTAAAAGCTCGCCAGCTGAAACCAGGTCTACTGTCAGTGCAGGCCTCCGGCGGACAGTGCGCACACGTCACCAAAACCTCACAGGCAGGTTTCCAGAATATCAGGCACATTAACAATACAATAAATACCCAAAAAAACTATCTGCAATCAGCACATAAATGTATCTCTATATCGACTGTCCCGTCACATCTGCAAATTGAGTTCACATCCCTCTCAGCCAACCACAAACAGCCACAGCATCAGATAGGGAGTATATATTCAGCATCTGTCATCTTAGAAAAGTCAAAAGAAAAGAAACAGAGTGAGACTGCGAGAGAGAAAGAGAGAACGCGCGCGCACGAGAGAAACGCAACATTGATTTACAATTGTGGTGACCTCCTCCCAGGCTACCTTTGCATCATCAGCCCGTGGAGGTCTGCTCGCAGTAGGGACATGATTAATCAATAAATAAGATTGTTTTCGATAACGTGAAATGTTGTCGATCTATTGTGTAGTGTGTCTGTCTTGAAGCAATGCAATGAATTTCACTATGTGGCAGCAATTAGACATTTCACCAGCAGGGGGCGACATTTAACTATTTTTAGGAGACAGGGAAAACCCCCACTGAATCCAGGCTGCTGTAGAAATCAAACGGAAACATGAAGCGGTCAAAGCAGAGTTTGGTGTGGGACCATTTCAACTTAAAAAATGATGAAGTCCAGTGTAAATATTGCGATGTCGAGTAGGTTAGCGCGTCAATACCTCTGCATCCCTGCAACTTCGGTCCCGTCAGAGTGGGTGTTTTCAGCTGCTGGACTGACTGTCACCAGGCTGTGCTCGCGTCTCACCCCTGAGCATGTTAACATGATAATATTCCTCAACAAGAATCAGTAGGAGTTACATTACTTTGTTCGGAGTGGACAGTCACCACCGCAGCCTTTATGTGAGTCACTTGTTATTGTTTTATGAGGCTCTAGTTAAATAGGCATATTTGATTGTGAATTACATTTGAACTCATTTGAACTTTTAAGTTACATTTTGGCAAAAATTGTCAGCCATAAGTAATATATATTTTTTTAAATTTATTATCATTTGATATGATTGTTTTTTGGAATTGTGTCTAAAAGAGGCTCAATTGTGTTCAAGAGCACAGTAATTTTGGCTCATTAATTTGTGTGAGGTTTGGCTCGGTGCCAGATGCTCGGCTGCCGGAGAGCGCAGCATATCTTTTTTGTTTAACAGTTAAACATTTAAACTTTAACTGCTTGTCTAAGAGGATTGTTTGCCTTGTCTACGAGGATTGTTGGACTATATGTAGTTCTTGGAATAAATATTTCATTGAGGAAAAACACGCTGTCTTTAGTATTTTATGTCATGGACATTTAATCAATAATTGATCGTTAATTTTTCAGATTATTGATAAGGGAAATTTCTTCAAATGCCCATCCCTAGCTCGCAGTTCCGGTGTGCCAAACTTGCAAAATCCGCCTGGCCACACCCAGTTGGCGAAGCGCAGGTGCGCTGCGCCCCCGCCTCGCCCGGTCTTGCGAAACTAGAGCCCTAAATATCAATCACTGGTTAAACCTACTCACAGAACATATATCAACCGAAAAAATAACTGCCTCTCGAAAAAAACAAATATCACACTTTCTGAAAACTTGGACTCCATTTATCACAAATCTCAATCTCAAATTCGATATTGCCTGTTAACGAATGCCACTAAACTAAACCAAACCAAACCAGGTCTCCACACATATACACACAGACAGATACATGCCATACACTCAACATTTCACTCCGCATGCACGCACACGCTTGCGCACACACACACGCACATACACACACATACCTACATAGTAGATGGAGGAGAGGAATATTTTGTCTTTTTCTTCACTTGGGGTATTTATTTTTGTAAGTAATTAGATTATTGTTGTCTCAATATTTGTTTGTTTTTTTCTCTTTTTCTCTTATTTTTCACTATTATTATTACAACTTTCCATATCTTCTTGTAACTTTTATTAATAATGTTAGTAGGGTTATATTAATATATATGATGACATTTTATTGTATATACACATATTTAATATATTGATAATATTTAATATTAAAGTGACATATATAATGGGATGAATATAAATTAGTGTGGCGGTGGGGTGCGGGGCCGGGCTATGGGGGCTGGGGGGTGAGGGGTGGCTGCTCGCCCGGCGCTCTGGGGGCATGGCCTGGACCCCAATGGGGCAGGTGGGGGCGCGATCGGCGGGGCCTACTCCCCTCTCTTTTAAGATGGGAAAAAATAATAAATAAAAAATAGTGCTAGTAATACTAAGAATGTTAATAACAATAATAATAATAAAAATGATAATAATAAATCAGGAAAATAATAATAATAATAATAATAATAATATGTATATATGTACATATATATATATATATATATATATATATATATATATATATATATATATATATAGATAGATAGATAGATAGATATAGATATATATAAGTGCAAACTATTGGAAACTTTTGGGAGGTTGGGAGTGTTGCTCCTAGTCGGGCTGATCCCCTCCTAGCTGGTCTGGGGGTGGTCCATAATAGGATGAGGCAGTTAACTACACTAACGGGGGGGTGGGCTTCGCCAATCGGGTCCGTCTGCCTCCTGCTGGGGATCCGGATTGAGTTCCTGGGGGGACCGGGGCTGGGGGCCCTGCTTTCCACCTGGGCGCTCTGGTCGGGTCCTGCTCATCATCGCCAAATATGATTGTAGTAATGTGTTGTATATGTGTATATAGGTGTGTGTATATATATATATATATATATATATGTGAGGTTCATTTGCAAGGGCAGATAAACGCCATTTTAGGGGGGAAAAAAATGAGCTAAGCCTTGTAATTTACTCTTTGCATAGTGCTGTTTTCAAAGCCCAAATCCATTTTAGTGCAATATCTGATATCTCGAAGTTCATGTTTTGTGGCAGAAAACTAATAAAAAAAATAAATTAAAAAAAAATAATTTAAAAATGAATTTTCT
The DNA here is from genome assembly GCF_006386435.1 of Epinephelus moara. Taxonomy (NCBI): domain Eukaryota; kingdom Metazoa; phylum Chordata; class Actinopteri; order Perciformes; family Serranidae; genus Epinephelus; species Epinephelus moara. The sequence goes on from NC_065514.1 coordinate 37,714,696, forward strand.
GAAAATTCATAAAGGTGGAGTTGTCTGCTTTTGCGTGTGAACTCTTCTATATATATACTGTATGTGTGTTTTTTTTTTTTATGTATACTTTTTATATTACTATTATATTTGGACATATTATTTTATATTATATTATAACACATATACCACTAATTCAACGTTACAATGTATTCTACGATCAAATTTTTGTTACAATTCTCTCTTTCTTTTTTTTTTTTCATGTTTTGTTCTTGTCTTCTTTCTGTTTTTTCTCTTTCCACAAAGGCCAATACACTCTACTCCACACTTCAAGCTACACCAGATCACTAAACTTGGTTACATATATACACACATCGCCTTATACACACGCACACACACAGTACCAATACATTTTCAACTTAGAACGGTCTTCACTCTCTGATTATAAAATAATTACATAAATGCTTTGTTATGTCGGTTATGTTTATCTTGTTTGTTGCTACTAATCCACTCTCTCTCTCTCTCTGTATATGCAATTTTACTATTTGTTTTTCCCCTTTTGTTTTGGTCTTGTTCAAGTGTTGTTTTCCCCGCTGTCCTGTGCTGTGTCTTATGGTCTCTTTGTATGTCTTGCTGGTGATCACTTGTATTGCACTATAAAATTCAACTTAAAAAAAAAAAAAATAAAAATAAAGTTACTACTATACTTAAAATAAAGCAATCATACTATCAAATTCACAAAAACTCTGTCTGAATACACTGCTCTTCTTAATGGGTTCAGCTGACTATTTAATCTGCAATTTCATATGACCTGTATCCCAAACACACACCATGTGAAACTGTACGTGGGCAACTGTGCACTCAATGGGTATGGACTAGTTATAACATGGATTTACATAATTTTACTGACTGAATAGTAAAAGCTAGTCCAGCGCTATAGCACCATTAACCCTGGAGAGTAAGTCTGTTGTTGCGTTTCATTAGTAATTTCACTTCCGCACATTTATTTCCTCTTGGCCCTTGGTATTACGGATCAGCATACTTCGCACAGAGGCAACCTGGAGAATGGAGGTAAAGCAGGCAAGGGAGGAGTGGGGGATTTAAATCGAACACACCTGCTCTTGTTCACCTTCAGCCCAACTATCATAAAATACCTGCAGACGTCTTGAAGCATCTTCTGTGGATAATTGCAATACTTCTGCAGGCACTTGGTAAATAGCTGCATCACTTTCTGATTTAGATATTTCTGTTTGTGATCTGTATCATGATTCATAACTATAATTCCTATGGCTTAATGATATCTTGTAGAAGAGCAATTTTTCATGCCTTTACAGAAAATGTTCGGAATAAAGACAGTTTTAAGACATGTCTTTTATAATTGTGGTCTATGGTGAAAATCCTTTATGGGCTGTGGGGATTTAAAAATGTTTTGCAATAGTACATCGACTGGCCACTGAGAAAAACTGGAAGCAAGGCTGAGCAACATTCCTGGGGCCTGCATCAAATGCATAACTGCAATGGATTGTGGGTGTTATGGACCTCTGGAGCAACCATCACTGTTGACTCACTCCCACATTCCTCCGGGGGTCAATCTCACCAAGGTCACTTCAGTTTTTCAGACAAATGGAACTGATGGGGGCTGGGAGTCCCCAGAGGGCAAGTGCCAAGGGAGGGTCAACTAGGGCATGTTGAACTACTAATGAAACACAGCCCTTTAGTCTGTGACTGAGAGAATACCAGTGCTTCCTCTTTCAAATTAAAAACCCTAGTTTCAAATTTAAAGCTTTCATAAATAATGGAGAATGTATTTAGAGTATTCTGAAAACACGAAATAATTCCACTCTAAAGTATCTTGTCACAAATTATATATTAACATCACCCAGTTTATTGGCTCTTTGATTTTTCCCGTTCCAAACTATTGTTATTAAATCAGTCTTGAAAAATCCACTATCAGTTGACCTCTAGTTTCTTGTTTCTTCTAAGCATAGAAACACTGGCGATAAACAGTATGTTCTTGACCCCTTTGCTCATGATTGTTTCTTATTCCACTGGAGTGGCCTCTAGAATCAAGTGCCAGCCTCTTGACGTGATTACATGTGAACCTACCAGCTGACTCTGGAGCTCCATTGAGCTCATTCTTTACTGAGGCACTTCCACACTGTGTCATTTTAAGGGATGCACGATATTGGATTTATTGCCGATAACCGATATGCCAACATATAACAACGTATTTGGCCGATAACCGATACCTATAGCAATATATCCACTTTTTTTCCCCACCTAATTTTAGTGATCATCAAGTCTCTTCAGTAGTGGAATTAACATCATATTATGCATGCATACTCTTATCATGATGGCCCACCAGTGGATGAAGACATGAAATGGAATGCTTTTCAATGTAGGTTATATTCATCCATTGTACAAAATAAGAAAAAGCATGTTGGCTGATTCATTTTAAAGCAAATATCGGCCAATACTGATGACGTGCCAACATTATCATGCATCCCTAGTCATTTTGTCATCTTATTTTAATTTTACGGACATCGACACAAACACGTAAAGGAATCATGGTGTTCATGTGTTTCTTTTAATGACAGCAGTCAATATAACAACTGAACAATTATTTGAACTGTACATTAAACTAAACATCAGAACATTTCTTCTTCACCATCTCCACCACCCTGGGAGCGTTTAAAAAACGCAGATATTTTTGTCTGCTTTTCAAGTGGTTGACACGACATATTTTCCAACGCATGCTCTCTGCCCGCTGGTGGGAGTGTGCACTAGGGCTGTCAACTGAGCTCAGAAATTAAATTTGAATATTGGGCTTTAAAAAACGGCCAAATATCTATTATATTCGAATATTATTTTTAATAATTTTTATTCTTTATTTTTATTATCATTATTATTATTATTAATAATTTTTTTAGAGAAAATAACTGCATGTACTGTTAAAATGGGTCAGTACCACATAATATCCACAAGAGGGCGCTCACCGCCAAATTAGTGTCACGAAAAACAAGATAAAGTGGTAAAGTGCACTGATATCTATTTTCTGTCCTCTGACAACATTCAAGTCTTAGCAGCATCATGTTCAACATATGACATTTAGTGCAAAGTAAACTGCAGTGCAAAAATATAAATGGACTATACACTAGCCTTTAAGCCTTATAGATAACTGAACAAGAGGTAGACTTGTTGACTTGTGTTACTTACTTCAATAGATACAGTAGAAAACATTATCATTAATGACCAACGTCAAGTAAAAAAACAAACAAGCTAAGCAGCCTATCAGAAACAATGGTCAACAAACTATGTTGACATACTGCTTAATGCAAACTGTAGTGCAAAAAGAAAAACACCCTAAAAAGGTTAGACTATACACTATAGCCTACTTGATTACTGTTAATTTATTATGCTGATCTGTTCTGTACGACATCTATTGCACGTCTGTCCGTCCTGGAAGAGGGATCCCTCCTCAGTTGCTCTTCCTGAGGTTTCTACCGTTTTTTTTCCCCGTTAAAGGGTTTTTTTTGGGGAGTTTTTCCTTATCCGCTGCGAGGGTCATAAGGACAGAGGGATGCCGTATGCTGTAAAGCCCTGTGAGGCAAATTGTGATTTGTGATATTGGGCTTTATAAATAAAATTGAATTGAATTGAATTGAATTGAAAACAAAAGAAGCCTGAATAAATAAAATATGAATGACCGTCATATTTTACAAATGAAATTTAAAAACAACAGCAACAAAAAACGTGCTGGCCACAAATCAACTCAAAACATGTCTGGCAGACTACAGATTGTTTGCCAAAAAGACGAGACGGTTCACTTGATCAGCAGCAAGTGCTGAGTGCTTTTGTTAACAATGTTGCCTGCCGAGGAAAACACACGCTCTGATCTAACAGAAGTACCGGGTACAGTAAGGTATTTTTTTGCAACCTGCACGATGTAGGGATACCTTGCACTGCCTGTCGTTTTCCACCATAGGAGTGGATCTGCATCGGCTGGCAGCAGTGGCTCTCTTTCATATGTGTTAATCTGTTTGCAGATCGTGGTCTGCTGCACTGGGTTGCTGCTGGTAGACTTGGGAAAATAGATCGCCCATTGCGGAAAGGGACATTTTATTTTGGGCTTTATTTGGCACGGATAATTCTGCGCACTCGACCTCAGACTTCTCTGCTATAGCTGTCATCTCTGCAAGCACTTTAGCACCGACCTCTTGTTGCTTTCCATGATGACTCAGGCAGTGGAAGCGAGGATCAAGATAGCTGGCGGTGCTCAGAAACATGAAAACATCACTGTCTTCTCTAGATCAACAGTTATCTTTGCCTTCATTTCTTTCACAGCTGTTGTATCATTAACATCCGTAGGCTCTCTGAGATGAGACAGTAAGATGTGCTTCATTGGGAGAACAGCTGATGCTGTCGGGTATTTATCAGTCGATAATGCCTCGGTAGCAACTTTGAATGGCCTGAGAACGTCCTTTACTGTACCTGCAAATGTAACATAACATAAATATTTCTATATGAAGAAATAACAACAGCATAGTAACGTAGGCCTATTGATCAAACTTCTAACTGTAGTGTAGGCATATACAGGTCAGGAATAGTAATTCTAATAATTATTATGATCATTTAAATAATTTATATAGTACTCACTTTTTCTAGCTGACTCCACTCCTGCGCCGACAGCTCAAGGTTGGCCAGCTTCTTCTCCAGGATGATCGCAGCCACTGGTGCCTGCTGTCCAGTGCCCAACAAATCATGTCATGAGTGCTGTTCCATCTGGTCAGACAGTCATTGATTAGTTTGTCCGTTTTCACACCCAGTATTTCTGCTTCTCTTCCAGGAGGAAACTATGTGTGGTTGATTTGCTGAAGTGGGCAGCAGCGTGTTTCAGTTTGCTAAGACTCGTCTCTATAGCTCTCACCCCAATGCCTTTGTGCACAACCAGGTTAATAAAATGTGCGAAACACGGCACATTAATGCATTCCATGTGCCTCTCCACTGCATTCACATAATTGGATGCATTGTCTGTTGTCACGTCAATGACCGACTCCCATTTCACTCCAAACTCCCCCAGCCCGTCCATAATGCAGTTGGCCACGTTCTCTGCTGTGTGGCTGTCTCTGAGCTCTCCTGTTTTAAGTACAAAGTTCCTCATTTCCCAGTCATCGTGATGACATACGCATCTGTGGCGAGGGAAGTCCACCCGTCTGTGGTCAACACAACGTCCATGTCCCTGATGGTGGTTTTCACATTCTTGGCGATGGCATCGTACAGTTTAACAATCCTATTGCTAATAGTCGCCTGGTATGGGATTTGATAACGTGGGTTGACTTTGTGGATAAAGTTTTTAAAGCCATCTCCAGCAACTATACTTGCTGGTCGCATGTCTTTGCAAATGAATGCAGTTAACTTTCTGGTGATGGCTTCTTGTTTTGCAGTAGGTAGAGCAGCAGATGGGCTGTAAAAGGCTGTTAGCTTTGGTCATTTGGACACCAGTCCCTCTGTCTCATCCTTGCTTTCATTATATTCCTTGGCGTGCAAAGATTGTAAATGCAGCCTCAAACTCGTGGTACTGTTGCTACATGTCATCTCGTAATGGCATAACCTGCAAACTGCTTTGGCTTTGCTCACAACTTTCCCTCCTACTGAGTCTGACCAGAATCCAAAAAATCGCCACACATCACTTTTCAGATTATCTGGTTTAGTAATAACTCCATCCGGCGTGGAGTCGTTGGCTTCCCGGGTTCCTTTTCGGGCTCGCTTGGTAGTTTTTCGGTAGTGCTGCACGATTTGATAAAAATGTGGAATTCAGTTTGGGTGGACAATATCACGATTTCTGTGTTTCCCCTACCTTTACATTAGGGGGGCACTGACCTGACCTGACATAGTTATTGTCATGGACAGTGTGTAAATGACCATCAACAGACTACGCACAGTCAAACACGGCTCTCGCACAGCAGCACGGCACGGCACTGTACACACAGTGGAGCGAGCCTGTGTTGCATTCAGGCCTTGTCACGTAAATGACAAATTCCAGCACGTGAATAGGCCAGAGCACAACACAGCAGCATGTCAAGTGGGCCGAACCCGAGAAAAGTTTTGCTAAATTTTTTCATTTGTTATTATATAGTTTGTTATGGAGTCCGCAATTTCCCCGTGACACTTACAAATGTATGCGTAACTGTGCTTAGATGTTGTTTTATGAGGCTCTGGCGGCTTTCAGTTGTCTCATTGTCTTTAACGTTACATGGCTTGGCTTTCTCTCGCATGCATTCTTCCCATCTTTCTCTGTGCTGTCTCAAGTGCTGATATAGATTGGTTGTGTTGCCGCGGGGCGTGGCCACTTTAACTTTTAAACTTTTACACAGCACATCTTTCTGTTCAACGTCGCCATACCTGAATCCAAAGTATCGCCATATAAGGCCTACTTTACACTACATGGATCAAGTGACCCAATTCCGATTTTTTCCTCTCAAGTGGCACAGTTCAGATCTGTAACATGAACAGGAAAAAAACGCATGATATTGGATATTGTCAGATCAGATTCAGGCCTCCTTCATATGTGGAAATATATCGGATATGAATCAGATATCTGCCAATAGGTCTGTAATCTAAACAGACAGATCGGATATTTCCTGGCAATCCATGTCGTACGTCATGAATAATGTGACGACAGCGCATTTTGATGACATGCTCATGACCGAGGGAAAGGAAGGAAAGCCGATCGCACGTCAATCAAAAACTATGAACCAAAAAAAAGCACAATCTATCCCGAGTGAGACAAACTGCTTGATCCCCGTCTCCAGTGTACCAGCAGAGAACATGCAGAACCGAATCAGCGAAAAAACACACCGGGCTACACAGCCTCTCTACCTGAGCAGCTGAAGCTGCGGCACGCACCCTCGACACACAGACACACAAGACGGTGCTTCTGCATGCCAGCCAAACGTGTGCGCAACTGTGAGAAATAAATATGCGAGGTGTACGCTGCTTTTCTATCTTTATTTTCTATTTTTCTTTCTTTCTTTCTGTCAGCGACATACACTCCTAACACAGGACAGGTTGTTTTTATCGACTGCGCGGATCGGCTCTGATAGCACCCAAATCAGCATGTACGCATCAATCATCCAGCTGCACCCGTCTGCAGCTGCATGGACATTTCCACCACTCTGTGTAGGCTAAGTTACCTTTTAAATTATGTGGAGCAGTGCCAGCTTTCCAGGTGATTTATTCTTTAATGATTAATTTCAAATATTTAAAGTCAGTCCTTAAAATTGCTTTCAGTAATTTAAACATTTCCATGCGCGCAGTAATGTCACTGTAGCAAATACTGTGGTACATAGAGTGTGCCAGTAAACCCGGAACTCCGTTAGCGCTTTTAGCACTTCCGGTTCTCTTGTCTAAAAGTCAATACGTTTTTTGAATGGGATTTTGGTAAAATGCCTCAAATAAGGTCTGTGGTTAACAAAAGCTTAAGTGAGTTTCAGGTTTTGTTCTACGACATAAAACACGTCAGTAAATACCCTACTTGTGAACATGGTCCAAAACTAACTTTTTCACTTACCAGCCAGGCAGTTTTTTGTTTTTTTGCGGGAGGCTCCGCAATACCTGGCCAGCATCACCACATGATACTTTTTCTTACTTCTTCTTCTTCTACGGGGGTTCAGAGCATGGAGGTACATTAACAATAGGTTCGTTCGAGATGAGCCAGGCCTGCGCAGATTCGATCACCAGCGATCGGCGCACAATGCATACTGGTTAGTTTTGTGTCCGACTTCATCCCGACTTGCTCTGACATATTACAAAAGTGGACGGTGATAAAACCGCGAGAGCGAGGCGGCCGCAGCTTTTAGAGCCAGGTGCTGCAGTTGCTCTCCACCGACTGCACTGCCTGGCTCTCACCTGATCTAACAGCTGATTGGTTTAGATGTCGACTCAACAAGATGACGTTTTAGATACAGAGTCTACTGTATATTAACACTGGACTTTTTAATTACTTAAGTATTTAGCAACACAGAGACTTGTGGTCAGTGGGATGTGAGGATTCTTAAACTAACATCCGTACAGATGTGAAGCCCTGACTGTATCTGACTGATCTTTAATGAAAGCTGTTGTCTTGTATTTTTTTTTCCTCTGAAAATATGAACCTTATAGTCAAGCACAGTTTATTTAGCCTGTGTAGTTGAGGGGACAGGTCAAACTGATATGATGCTGATTTACAGGAGAATTCATGTAAAATGGAGGTTAAACCATGAACATAAACTACAGATCACCTGTAAAGCATTTTAATAAATTAATCTATCATAATTAAAACAACTGATATTAGAACAAACTGATATATGGGGCTGATCACTTTTTTAATGAATTGACATCATTCCAGACAGGATAGACATTGCGTTTTTTTCCGCCACCAACTCAGCCTGTTCTTGGTCGTGCTCATGCTCTTCTTCAGCGTCCATGTTGGTCACTGCTGCATGCCGGGTGGTCACCTGACCATATGTGCTGCACACACCAGGTTTGCTTGTGGGCGTGATGTCAACAAACTCCACACACTGCAGGAGAGTCACGTTCACAGGCACACACATTAACATTTATTTACATTAAATCGCAAATCGCAGTCTTTTATGCGGTTATGTAATCGCACAGCCTGACGTCGCGATTACAACTGCGATTACATTAATCGTGCAGCACTATTTTTCGGCCATGTTGACGTGTTCTCCTCCTCACTGCTTACTGTGTGTAATGCTGGTGGTTTGTTATGACACGTGACCGCAAGTGCTCAAGCTACATAGATAGATAGCTACATAGAGACATACATACATGTGTAAAGGACACACACACACACACACACCGGAAGAGAGTCAGCAGCATGCCCCGTGCTCTGAGCGGCAGCCACGCCCACTAATCTATTATTAAATTTCATAACCGAATGTCCATTTTTTTTTCCATATTCGACCTTCGACTGATATTATTTTACCAGCTCTAGTGTGCGTGCACATGTCTCTGTGTGTGTGTGTGTGTGTGTGTGCACGCGCACGTGCATCGGGGGGAACTCCGCCTTGCGCGATACAGAGAGCAGAGGAGAATTGTAAACGCGCGACCATGTAGAAACAGAAATGACATGCTGTCTTGTAAATAAGATAAATGACATAAGGATTTGGCTGATAGGTGGGTATACTATAAAAGGCCAGAAAAAGAGGTGGGTATACACCGTTTACCTGCAGAACCTACACCTACACCAATGAATGTATTGGCAATCCAACTAAATAAATCGGCGGTTGGTGTGGGAGGGGATTTTTTTGGGGTGATTTTTACCAGCCTGAAAACCAGCTTATGGCATTTTACATTGTATACATTAGCCTAGCGACGAGCGGAGATTTCCTCTGTTCATATGAAGCCAGGATAAATCCCGAAGTATGAATCCCCAAAATGATATATAACACACGAGACTTAAAATGCTATTTTAGTGGAGGCTTTACTGTCTTCACAATTTATTGTTTCTTATCTTTGAAATACAAGTAAATACATGCTTCGTTTCCACTGAGGGAAATGGCGTCAGTGTACAGAAACTGACAGGAGGTCTGCGTCACCGCGATGCTGAGCATTAGGGTGGGCGAGTTCAACGTTGTGTACACAACGGGGGTGTTTGGAAAACACCCACACACACACAGGTAACTCAGCCAGTCCCTCCCACCGCAGGAAATAATGGATTAATCCTGGAAAGCTATTGATGTAGCACTTTTCTCCTTATGAAAGTAACATGCCGATTATTCGACCAATGAGAATTTGGTCGGACGAGAGCATATCGACCAAATACCAATGAGAATTTGGTCGGACGAGAGCATATCGACCAAATAATCGACCAGGAGACTACAGCCCTAGGGGGGAGGGTGCTCCATAAAAGACACTTTTCCTACTGCTCCAGACACTCTTCCATCGACACTTACCATTAGCACTGGACACAGAGTGTGTGCTATGAACATGCTCTTAATGGATACTGAGCTGGTTACTGTTGTGGCATTCTTCACCCCACACTTAACCATTATTTTCATGTGTCAGTACATCTCATAATGTATGTGTATGTAAACTCAAATACAAACAGTTGCTCCATTGGATCAGCCTATTTCACCAGCTATTAAGTAACTGCAGATATTCCTCTCTGAAAAGTTGGCCCCTCCAGGACTAAACTATGGCTGATTTCATTCAGTTTGTACTCTTCATAGGATGTATCAACCTTCTTCAAGTACAACCATAGTGCAACATATTCTGGAGTATCCCATTAAAGCTACAGTAACCTGGTAAGCCTGGTTCTGAAAAGCCTAAATGTGTGTCAACTCAACAGTGATATGTCTGCAATTGTTGGTGAACTTTAACTTACACTAACTAGTCAGAAAAACAAACAATATGATGATAAAAGACATAATGATGAAATGAGTTGGTATGGGCCAACAAAAATAGAGAATACTTATTATCCATGACCGCTGACAGGGTTTAAATGCTGCAGTGTATAGACAGCTATAATCCCCAGCTCGCTCAGCACCATACAGAAATCACTGAGAATGGCAGGTGTGTGGAAGACTCAAAGACACATCTGTGCAAATGGCAGACGAATAAGAAACCTCAAAAGGTTCAAATTAAGTTGACAGAGATATAAATACTCAGGTTGCTCAATGATCCCTGTAAACATCCAAAATGTGATCAAAGTCAAGAAAGCACTCAGAACCTGGATACTAGTGTGCATGGATTTGGTTTAATCTATTTTTGTAGCAGTGAATTTTGGGTGGCTACAACTTTTAGAGCATTAATGCCACCTTTTGTTTGTTTGTGCACACAAGATAATTTACTTGTGCGAACAAGATAAGGTGATAGCCTATTTTAAAAAAATATCACCTTACAGGATATTAAAAGTGCAGTGTGTAGGATTTAGGGGCATGTATTGGCAGAAATGGTATAGTTATGGCTGCCTATTCATAACTATGTTTTCATTAGTTAATTATCATGTGAAAATAAGAATCATTGTGTTTTTGTTAACTTAGAATGAATCATTAATATCCAGGGTTTCCCACATACTCATTTATTTATGGCGGCAGTCTAGTACGTTTCAGTTCAGTTCAGTTCAGTTCAGTTCAGTTCAGTGCGCATTTTTCTGTTTCTACTATATGCTGTGGATGGTTCCAATAGAACTAGGGCTGTAGTCAACCAGAGAAAATCTTGGTCGACTAAAGTCGCACATAATCTTCAACTAATCGATGAGTCTGGGAAAAAAAAACCTGCACGTTATTTTTACTTCTGACTACTTCTGACTTACTTCTGACTACTTCGGTAGTCTCTATATACAGACTCTACATTCGCTGAATGTAGAGTCTGTATATAGAGACATTCGCTGAATGTAGAGTCTGTATATAGAGACTACCGCAGAAGTAAAAATAACGTGCAGATCCGGTCAAACCCCGGAGATCTTGCCTCCGGAAGAAGAGCAGAAGAGCCCTGGTTTCCGGTTGTAGGCTGTTTGTAATCCGCGTGATATTGACCAATCACGTTTGAGCTGGCTGCAGTTGTTAACAGGTTAAACGGTCCGTGCGGTGAACTAACAAGGCGGAACATAATTGGCGTCACTGCAAACTCTGAATCCACCGCAATGGTTCAGCATATTTACTTATATGAGCGGGGGGAGGAAACGGAAGTCGGAAACGGAAATTCGCCTCCTCCAAACCAGAATGCCAAAAAAATCGGGGGTCTGCCCCCAGAGGCTGTATCGCCGTCTGCCAGAAGTCAGACGCCGAATACAGCCGATGGGTTCCGAGAATGCTTCTGCGGTGGTGTGTCTCTGTCACTCTGCAGTTACACCTCATAAACACTAGTCTGCGGTGGAGGACTGTGTTAAGTGCTGTAAAGTTTAGTTCAAATCAAACTTTATTTATATAGTTGATTCAAAACACACATTACATATGGCTTAATAGAGACAATTTCAAACACAAGTACGTAAACTGGCTCCACTATAAATTGCAGGACTGACAAACAAACACTTGTCTTTATCTGGACACATTTCCCCCACCAATACAACATGCTAACGTTATTAGCGCCAGCCTATGGCATTTTACATGGTATACATTAGCCTAGCGACGAGCGGAGATTTCCTCTGTTCATATGAAGCCAGGATAAATCCCGAAGTATAAATCCCTGGAGGATAAATCACACACACGACTTAAAATGCTATTTTAGTGGAGGCTTTACTGTCTTCACAATTTATTGTTTCTTATCTGTGAAATACAAGTAAATACAAGCTTCGTTTCCACTGAGGGAAATGGTGTCAGTATACAGAAACAGACAGGAGGTCTGCGTCACC
>NC_065514.1:37728465-37742623 GCF_006386435.1 Epinephelus moara
TTTTTTTGGGGAGTTTTTCCTTATCCGCTGCGAGGGTCATAAGGACAGAGGGATGTCGTATGCTGTAAAGCCCTGTGAGGCAAATTGTGATTTGTGATATTGGGCTTTATAAATAAAATTGAATTGAATTGAATTGAATTGAATTATTCTGTGTAATGATGACCATTGCCCTTAGGGTTTTTTTGGTTTCTCCTGCACATTTGTGATATCTATTCTATATATTGTAGGTTTTTTGTTAGACAAATAAGCTTTGTTCCTGTAATTTGTTTACATATTTTATTCATTTAAAATAAAATTTTCTGTTGCTGTGCCAATCCCTTGCCCCTTTAATGTGAAAGTTACATTTTAATATAAGATTTTGGCTGTTAACATTTTAGTATGATAAGGAAGTTACAAGATTTAGTGAAGTTATTTCAATATATCCATTTTTTGGACATTTTACAGCGCTTAAAAAATATTGCAATATTATTGTTTACCGTGATAATTTGGTCACTATAATCGAGATATCAAATTTTCCATATCGTTACATCCCTACAACAACCCCGCCCAGATTTAAGAGTACTGTCTGCAGTGGAAAAGCTGAACAGACCTAGGGTCTAGGTATTATGTCTGCAGAGTTACTTTTGGTTCCAAAGGCACCATACTGAAAGTGTTTGCTGGAAACTAGGCTGTACACTCCAGTTCCATGGGAAACACTGAATATCTACATATGAAGCAGGTGGCTTCCACAGAGTTTGCTATATTGTTCAGTAGCCAAGAACAGACAATTCAAACACTGGCTCTTGTTGGGTCCATTCGCGTTTTCGTGTTGGCCACTGTAGTTATTGGCACATGGAAGAAGGTTCAGTTCTGCAATCTCACCGCTAGATTCCAGTAAATCCTTCTGGACTTATAAGGGCTCCATAGTTATGTGATGATCACTGGTCAGTGATTTTGACACGGTGTGGCTAAATGATAAGTAAATGTATAAGATAACTCATCAAGGTAAAAGATAAAAATCCTCATGGGCAGATACATTTGAGAAATTCTTATTGTTCCAAAGTCATACAATTAAGTTAGAAACTTTAATCAATGCAAGGTCTGTATTTTGGTTGCACAAAAATAAAAATTGTATTTAAATTTCACTCCTATAGCTGAATATAAGCTATCTATCTATCTATCTATCTGTCTGTCTGTCTGTCTGACTGTCTGTATGTATGTCTGCACACATACTGTGGCCTCTGTACAACTCTACAACATCTGGCTAGGCAATTCTGCCGGACTTCTCTGGCGAAATGAGAGCAACCCATGCAGCCTGTGTGACATTGCAACAATCCATTAAATTAACCTGGGTTGCAATAGGTCCGAACAAACGTCGCATTAACGCGCTGAGCTAGCAAACACTGCGTAGTATATCCTGACTGCTGCTGCTGCTGCTGCATGAAGAGTTGCTGCCTAGAGCCAGAATCCTGATGAGGATGATGTCAGTGGTCAAGGATAGGAACACATTTTTCCAACATCAGCCAAATGACTGCATTAGACAGTAATGAGCAGGACAAAACCACCGCATCCCTCTGTGCTCATATTGTGCGATCCCAAACCGAACATGCTTTACGAGCTTCGAACGGTTACTGTTAATGCCGTAAGTGCACGGATGCGAAAACACATGTGTGTTAAATCTGTGTGATCAACGCATCAAATTAAACAGAAATGTAGAGAAAGGGCAATCCATCACGATGGGTTGCAGCAAGTGGAGGTAAAATACATAATCTGTGTTTCCCTGCATAGGCCAACACACGGTACTGCAAATCAAACGCTTCATGTCTTACCGCATCAGTCCGGACAGCCAGCCTCTGCTTATCCATTTTCTGTCAATGATGCGATACGAGGCAGTGCGATTGTGGTCTCCCAATGACGACATCGGACATGTGCAAGAGGTAAAACTGCAATATCCGCCTTATTGGTCAGACTCGCGGATTTTTCCTCCCATCGTTGGTTGATCGCTGCGCCACCCCGCTGCACCATCCACATCTATGTGGCCGTAACCACAACCCAACCACCCACCCAGGCTCGCTCTCTCTCTCTCTCTCTCTCTCTCTCTCTCTCTCTCTCTCTCTCTCTGCCTCCATCACGCCTGCAGCACTGACGCTTTAAATCTCCGCCAAGGAACTGTGATTGCCTACGTCCTCCATCTGTTTGCCCGTGACAAACATATTTCCATAAGGGAAATATGTTGTGCGCACTGATTCTCCCAGGAAGAAGAAACATTAACATTTTAGAGGCCCTCCATGACCTTGCACTCAGCGCCACCGACAGGATTGCCTACTAGCCTTTTGCAAGCTGTAAACTCGAGTCAGCTGACATAATATCAATTAGCATTTGATCAGGTACGTGCAGAGGGGGAGGCTTAGGGCCTCTCTGGCTCTTCATGTCCAAAGTGCCCTTTTGTCATGGCTTTTTTGTTTGTTTTAGTTTTTAGTTTTTGTGAACTCCTCCATGGCACTTATAAAGACGACCATGTAAAAAATTGATAATAATTTTGCAATAAATACATGACCTGACTACTGTCAGAGAGTTTACAAATGACCTTTCACCTGCTGCAGGTGAAAGGTCATGCGGCAAGTCACAGGGTTCATCCCAATACCGAGGGTGTTTCTCAAAGTCAAGGATTCTTCTTTTGGAGGACGGGTCCTCCCAAGAAAGGATCCTGCAGAGGCAAGGGAAGAAGCTGTCCCCAGGTATATGTCATTAACCCTCAGCAGACTGAGGGGATTTCAGGGTACTATGATCATTTTGGCACTCTAATGTTGTACAATTTTACCAAATGTAGCAGTATTTTCAGAGTCATGCGACTGTAGGGAGAATATATTTCTGGATCATACTTGTGGAGTAATGAAATAAAGACAACAGCTGAATATAGTTCTAAATTATTGCTACAGTATTTACACAGACTCACACAGAATCATTCTGCCATTTCAAAGTGGTCCATATTTTATGTGTGTACCACCACACACTCCGCTACAATAATATGAATAGCGGATCTGATCTGATTAGCCGCGCTGCTGTGAAACAGCTGACCGCCCCAATTGTACATTATACCGCCGGGTAATCCTCTGAAATAAGTTCACCTCAAATGAGTGATGCTTTGACCCACAGGATATTCTAACATCTTTACTGAGGCCAGTCTCACTGTGATTCCCCTAAAAAATACACCAGTTGAAGCTGACAGAATGAAAGCCATTATCTTGTCATTATCATGTGAATAGTGGTGGGAGGAGACACTTGTACTCCATCTCTGCTTTAAATGATCGATTTAAAAACTTTTTAGCTTTGGTAGGGAACATGTGAGACCATGCTGAAAAAAATTTCAGCACTAATTTCCATACTGTTTTGAGCTACAGATCAGATGATCTTGATGACTGTTTCTTTAATCAGCTTCCTGAGCTGATGCATTTGGCCTACAGATGATAACAGTATAATAGCTGTAGGCGGCTCTATGCTTTATAATATTATCCACACATTACAGCACCATTATTCCACAATCATATCTTTTAATTCTCAAGTTTTTGTAGTTTACACATTAGTTTCAGAATTTTCATAAAACAATAAAACAGATATAGAGTAGCCTAACAAGCTTACCTAGGAGTTTGCAACAGTTATTTCTAACGTTACATACCAAAACTGATTTATTAGTAGCTAAAGGCAACTGTTATGACAACATGACAGCACCTTATCTCTGCCTCAGCAAACGTTACGAGACCTATTAGCTACAGCTAGTGCTAGCCCTCTGACTAGCTGCACCACCGGCTAGCAACGTTACAGTTTACATAGGCATTTAGGACGCAAACTAAACTATTAGCATTGATACAACTCTGTACAGAAAAATAATAGTCATTTAACATTTTATTCCCTATTTTCAGTAACTTCAGTCTTACTTGCTGCCTAATCAAAATCCTCGCTGTTGCCTATCGATTGTGCTTTGACTCTGAGCTGCGGAGCTCTCGTCTGGAGACACTGACTGAGAGGAGGCTTTCAGCGGGGAAGGAAGCGAGGACACACAAGTGCAGCCTTCGCAGAAGTCTTTTACCGACTGACAAACCCTCCTGATTGGATATCAGGTATTGATTGGACAGCGCAGCGCAGCAGCTGATCGGACTGATCTGATACATCACAATATCAGTGGAATGTCATTCTGGAGGGAAGACAGATAACAGATTAAACTCAAATGTATCACTGCCACATTTTATATTTTACTTGTTCTCTGATTCACCATTGAGTTAAAAATCTGAACAAGAAAAGGAAACCAGCGACTTTCTTCATTTATTAGACAGATTTTTCTCCTCACAATCTATTACTTCCCTTATCTACATTTATCGATACAGTTAGGCCCAATCCTTATACCAACCCCTTGTCCACTACCCCTTAGCCCTTGGCCCTACCCCTAGCCATTGCCCACTACCCCTTGACCCTAGAAATGAAGCAATGAGGGGTAGGGGTTGAAATCTTTCCCTAGGAAATGGGACACCACTCACTACGTCACCGCGTTGGTTACATTCACGCATAGGTAACTATTTTAAACAGGAAGCTGCGAGCCATCTACATTTCCAACTGGCATCTACAATGAAGTCTCTGGTTGAGCTCATCCTACCTATCGTGTTTGCTGTATTCATCATGCTTCATTTGATGAATGACAGACGACAGGGGACTTCTGCTAGCAGGTCCAGGTCATTGGTCCGACATCCCATTAGTCCGACGGTCCGCGGTGCTGAACGGCTCCCGGTGGGCGTATTTCTACCTTGATGGTGCGCCGCGACCGGCTCTGGGTCAGCTGGGAAAGGCTTGAGGCGAAGCAGGCTCACAGCTTATGTGTTTGTCACTTTCTTTTCCAAGTGGTTTTTGTGCCTAATAGTCTAGTAGCCAGCCCATAGAGCCCCATTGTGAACCCGGAAATGTTGAGTACACCAAAGTTTTATTGCAGAAATGTGAAGTATGGGTCCCCAGCATACAGAAACTGCCGGATGCTAATTTTCATATGTTGAGCAATTTGCATAATTAGCACAATTAGCATAATTAGCAGAATCGTCCAGATTGACAATAGATTTTGCACTGTGTGACCAGTTTCTACAATATTGGAGTGGTTTAAGAGGTTTTAGAGGATGCTGAATTCAAGTCTGGCACTTTCAGACTTCAAAGTGGTAATTCTTTAACAAATTTGGATAAATTTAGACACATTTTTTATTAATTTCGGACAAAATTTTAGGTTATTTTCATGGTAAACACAATAATCTCACATTTCAGAATCACAAGAGCTCTTGCTCTTTGATGTGAATGTTGATAACCTAAATTTGTTTTCATTTCTTGAGGTCCGGTCATGTTTTTATGCAAATAAGCTGTTGCAGCTAGCTGTTGTAGTTGTAATAAGTATGTTGTAAAGCAAGGGAGCATAGTCTAGTTTTAAAGTACTTGAAACATTTAAAAAATGTATGGAAAACTTAATCATAAAGGGAGCAGTTTCACCAACTAGCAAGTCTTCCTTAAAGCGGAACGCCGGCGTTATTGAACTCATAGCCCTATCGAACAAGCTAATCACAAACAACTGAAACGTTAAGGAATGAGAATATTTGGTACAACATAACTTAAGTTGTGCGCTCGGCAGTAGAGCTAACCTAACAGGGCATTTTTGCAGTTTCGGTTTCATTTCAAAAATGCCTGGTTCAGTGCGCTTTAGCAGCTGGGTACAGAACTCGTGCTACGTATTACCAAATTTTCCCATTGCTGCACATTTCGGTTACTAGTAACAAGCTTGCATGATAGGGCTATGAGTTCAATAACGCCGGCGTTCCGCTATAACACTGGTAGGGAGTTTTACCTAGTAGAACAGGCCCTGGGTCGAACCTGCAACCACCCAACAACGGCAGATTGGGAATTGAGAGTGCTTATCTTAAAATCCCTGAATACATGTCTACTTCTGGGTGAGGTTTACCAGTGTTAATATACCTACCTAGCCTCAGTTACGCCTTCTGTGACACTCACCCCCCTTAACCTCACTCTCATTTGTGTCACGGCACCAAAATATCAGCAGTCTTCTCATATAGTCTGCCTGCCCTGGGTTTCAAACCTGTGACCTCCCAGCAACTCCAGATTGGTAATACCAACGCTGAGCTGACCCAGGCTCCCAACTCAGTAGTTAGCAAAGTTGGTTAAGTGAGTGAGGTTTACCAACATGCACTAGTGCAACTAGCATCCTAGCTGCCATCAGTTGGCATCCATTACACTAGCCAGTATCCTAAAAGCCTGGATTGCTAGTCTAGGACGGCTAGTTTACCAACGCCTCTCTAAACAAGTTTTGACATTGTCAACCTGGGTGACCAATGTGGTACCATTCTGGCCATGCATGCTCTTTCAGGATGTGATACCACCTCATATCCTGTTGGGAAGGGGAAGGTGCACTCAAGGCCATGAGAGTCGTACCTGGTAAGCTTCTCCACTGTATTGGAGAGGCAGAAGCCACAGATTTACAGATCACAAAAGCAACGAGGGCTTTCTTTCTGGCTCTGTACAATCAGAGGAACTCTGTAACCTTGGATGCAGCCCAGTATGAAATTTACTGAAAGCGCAAAAGGTCCCCAGCACTGAAGACACTACCTCCTACAGAGCGCAATATGCGCCTTCATGGAAGACATGCCCACCTACAGGTGCTGCTATGGAAAGCAGCAGACCAGCCTGATCCACCGGCTGTGGATATCACCTTGCTTGGATGGGACAAGAAGATGGGCCTAAAGGAAGGAGAGGAACTGATTATGCCCACCCAGAATTCAAGTCCAGCTGCTCCTCCTGCTTTGTTAGATGTTGTCAGCTGTGGTTGCAAAGCCGGGTTGAAACCTTGCACATCAGCAAAGTGCAGCTGTGCAGCTGCAGGTCTGGCCTGTACCAGTTATTGTTCCTGCAAAGGCAATGATGGTATATGCTGCAACATACTCACACAACACCAAGAACACAAAGAGAGGGATGATGGGTCCGGAGAAGATGATGACAGAACAGACGAGGATAGTGAAGATGATGAGGCTGCCTTTTGTTAATTAATTGTGAGGCATAGCAGTTTGCCTGAAGGTGGTAGCCAGTGTGTGCTTTGTGTGGTGCGGAGGTGAGGCCCTCTTGGTTAGCCTTGCATCTGGCGGGCTGACCCGGGTTGCCCAGACTCAGTTTTAACTCTTGCGTCTCGCGGAGTTTTAACTGGGTCCTCGTTGGATCTTGCGACTTGTGGACCAACCTGGGCAGCCTTTCTGCCATTCGGGCCTGGCCCTAGCGACTTGCGGGGCCTGTCTTGTATGGCATGTATATAGTGTATATTTGTACATAGTTCGTTGATCACACATGTTGATGGGCTTAGGTGATGTCATCTCATTGGGTGTCTTAAAGAGCTACCCCATTAATACCCCATTAATATGTATTGTACAGTTGCAGGATCCAAATTATGTCAAATACCTACCATTGCTTTTTCCTCCAGAAATGCACAACATTCAGTCTAACAAAGATTCAATGAAGCAATTTCAGCTTCACTACATCCTGAAAACAATGCATCAACATTCACAAGAGCACTCATGATTCTGAAATGTAAGATCATTGTGTTTACCATAAAAATAACCTAAAATTATGCCTGAAAGTAATCAAAATTTGCTTAAATACATCAAAATATATAATAAAATTAGCTCTTTGAAATCCGAAAATGCCAGAAATGAAATCAGCATCCTCTAAAACCTCTAAAACCACTCACATATTGTAGAAATTGGCCATACAGTACAAAATATGTGGTCAAAATGGACGATTAAGCTAATAATGCTAATTATGCTAATTATGCAAATTGCTCAACATATGCAAATTAGCATCCAGCAGTTTCTGTATACTGGAGACCCATACTTCACATTTCTGCAATAAAACTTTGGTGTACTCAACATTTCTGGGTTCACCTAGTTGGCTACTAGACTATAAACCTAACCAGACCTTAACCACAGGGCATCATGATGATTTCAGAACGGACGTCGGAACAATGGATTTAATATGGTCGGAACAATGGGATGTCGGACCAATGGGCTGTCGGACCAATGGGCAGTTCCCCTGCTAGCTAGCTAGCTAACCAGCTAACTTTACAAGGCAGCATAGTTATACTAGCTGGCATGTTATCGTAATGTGAAAAATCCAACAATTTTGCAGAACAGGACAGATGACAGATGCCAGATAGTGCGAGCTAGCTAGCTAGCTAACCAGCTAACATTACTAGGCTGCATAGTTATACTAGCTGGCGTATTATCGTAATGTGAAAAATCGGACAATTTTGCAGAACAGGACAGATGACAGACGCCAGATAGTGCGAGCTAGCTAGCTAGCTAACAAGCAACCTAACGACAGTAACATTAGCTATGTATGAATTTTTTTCCCCGTCTCTTGCTCGGTGGTAGCCATGGCGACGTCTACCCCTCGCTGGCAAATCAGCATCTGAAATCCCTCGCTCCGCAGGGCTAGTTTCATACCCACTACCCCTCGTTATGCCCCCCACCCCTACACGGAAAAAGGAATTGGGACACCACTACCCCTCGCGGGAACGCGCAAATTTAGGGGTAGGGCCAAGGGGTAGGGCTATGGGGGGGGTATATGGAGAGTCCGTCTGTCATCAAGAAACACTTAAACATCAGTGATCATCATTTCCATTCAGTCACACCTGAGGCTAATCATTCTTGAGCGTCAGGTTGATGAGTTGAAACATTTGACCGAATAAATTATTTCAAGTGTTCAAAGACATCGTGATTATATTCTGGGTTATTAAATAATGAACTCACAATCAGAATATCAATAAATACAGAGGCAAATAATGACTAAATCATATAAAACATATAATCATATAGTGTGACTCTGAGCAGGACACAGTACAGATTATAAATACAGAATGCAGGTTGTTGTTCATGTGCAGGTGATTGTTAGACAGCTCTGCTGCCCTGTCACTGTTAACTGTATCTGTATCTTATATATGTATAAACTAAGCACAAAAAGTAAGGAAATTTGTGTTTGGTAGAATATTTCTTTGTTGTAACAATGCTTCTTGGCAGTAAATCTTATACCGTTGGAAAGCCTGTTTATTTCCCTTTTAAATCAATCAATCAATCAATCAATCAATCAATCAATCAATCAATTTTATTTATAAAGCCCAATATCACAAATCACAATTTGCCTCACAGGGTTTTACAGCATACGACATCCTTCTGTCCTTAGGACCCTGGCAGCGGATAAGGAAAAACTCCCCCCAAAAAAACCTTTAACGGGGATTCACTAGCAAGGACCACACCACAACAATATGCAGTTTAAAGATTTAATAAAGATGTGATTGTCAGAGAAATGGTTATGAATGGGGTGGTGATGAATGGGGGAGTGCAGATTTGCAGGTGAATGAACGGGATGGAGATGACGTCATCGGAGGGTCGGACTGGGTGAGGTGTAGATGTGGGCGGAGAGACTCAGTGTGGGGGTTCCGTCTCGTGTTCTGATGAGCCCGTGCTGTTAGGAAGCCCCCCAGTCGATGCCTAGAATGAGATGAGGATAGGTACACAGCAGATTGACAAGAGAGAGGAACAGAAGGGGAGGGAGGGTGGGTTCAAGAGATCTGACAGGCCTGTGGTAGAGCTTTGCTGGTATATATACGTTAGTCAGGTGATTAGAGGAGTGGTTGAGGTGTGACGTTAGTCAGGTGATTAGAGGAGTGGTTGAGGTGTGGTCCTGCTCCTGAACCTAAGTTAAACAATAAACTCCATTTCACTAGCAAGGACCACACCACAACGATATGCATTGTAAAGATTTAATAAAGATGTGATTGTCAGAGAAATGGTTATGAATGGGGTGGTGATGAATGGGGGAGTGCAGATTTGCAGGTGAATGAATGGGATGGAGATGATGTCATCGGAGGGTCGGACTGGGTGAGGTGTAGATGTGGGCGGAGAGACTCAGTGTGGGGGTTCCATCTCGTGTTCTAATGAGCCCGTGCTGTTAGGAAGCCCCCAAAAGAGTCTGATTAAGTGAGGCTTAGTCTGTCGTGTGCTAGACGGAGATCATTGAGTTTATTGTGGATATAGGTTTGATATGCTTGTGAAGACCAGCGGCCGAGGACCTGAATGCCTTTGTCTGAAATTCTTGATCTGGCGGCTGAGGAGGCAGCTCCGATGCGGAACAAATGGCAAGAGTAATGGTCTGATGAAATTCCGGAGAGACGGAGGATATTATGGAAGTGTTTCTGGAACCAGAAACGGGTGGCCATCCTCCCTGTTTCGGTGAGGAAGAGGGGATCTTGTGGTGAAGCGCGGGCGGAATACCGGGTGTGGATGTATCTGGTCAGTGGCTCGTGCGGGCTGAGAAAGGAGTTGAGGCGAAAGATGTAGATGGTAAAGGATACTCCTAACTGATCAGTTTTACTCCTGCAGAGTGTGAATATGAGCGAGTTGGAAGTGTGAGTGGTGATGTCGGATAGACTGGGATGACGGGAAGGATTGTAGACAGATGAGGTTGGAGCGAATTCAGAGCACCTCAGGAATCCGAAGAAAGCGAGTAGAAACATTGATTCCAGTGTTAAGTCGACTGTGAGAGAAATGTAACCGGAGCGCAGAGTGCGTATGCAGCGGCAGAGCAGATCGGAGGTGAGAGACGTCTGGCTGTCAGCACTGGTTCGTGCTTTCGTAAGCCTTTGATTAGCATGGTGACGTGAGCGTGCAAGATTGACTGACAAGGGAGGCCGGTGGATAATTTATGGAATAAATTGATACCAGCCAGATATGTTTGTATGCTGGTAATACCCGCCGAAACCTACAGAGGGAGCCGCGTCCGTGTAGAGTTGAATGTCCTCGGGATGGGTGATGAAGTCATCGTAGAAGAATGAGATGCCGTTCCAGGATGACAGAAATTGCTGCCACATGTGCATTTCCATTTTACAAGTGTCGTCCAGGACCCCGCGGTCGTGGAGAGAGGGAATGGATGCAGCTTTGGTCAGTAGTTGAGAAAGAAAAGATTTTGCCTGTGGAATTATGCGGATGGCATAATTGAGGTGCCTGAAGAGAGCGAGCAGCTGGCGTTTGGTGCACTTGTCTTTCAGGAGATAATTAGACAAGAGCAGCGAGATACACTGCACTTTCTCCAAGGGCAGTGAAGCCTGGAATGACAGTGAGTCCAGAGTGATGCCCAGAAACTCGATGGACGTGCCAGGTCCTGAAGTTTTTTCTTCGGACAGAGGGACGCCGAGGTCGGAAAATGCGGACGTAAGTGTAGTGAGACCGTGGCGAGGAGGTGAGGACGGAGGAGTCACGACAAGAAAATCGTCAAGGACATGAAGCACGTAGGGGAGCCTGTAATTGTTGGAGAGGATCCAGCATAGAGCCTCGGATAAAGAGTCAAAGATTTTGGGACTGCTCTTGCAGCTGAAAGTGAGGCGCACAGAGAAGTAGTAAGCCCCCTTCCAGCAGACACCAAAATAACACCAGAAGTTGGGGTGAATGGGCAAGACCTTGAATGCGCTGGTGATATTAGCCTTAGACAGCCATGCCCCATGTCCCACCAGACGGATCAGTGCCATGGCGTGGTCAATGGTGGCGTACTGCATGGAGAAATCCGGGCTAGGAATAAGGCTGTTGATGCTCGGGATGTCGGAGCCGTGTGGAGAAGACAGGTCAATGATCAGCCTCTTTTTCCCCGAGTATTTACGTGTGGCGACACCAATGGGACTAATACGGAATACAGAGAAAGGAGGATGATCGAAAGGGCCTATCATAAATCCCTCAGTGACCTCTTTTGCCAGTAACGTGTCGACAGTGTCAGGCTCAGTGAGAGCGGATTGAAGATTGTGACACGTGTGGGAAGAATCGGGAAGCACCTCCATGCCAGGGTGGAAACCGTGAGTGAAGCCAGAGATGAGAAAATCAACAAACTGCTTATCAGGGTGATCACTGAGAGCAGCAGCAGCGAGTGCACGTACCTTGATGGGCGTGTGAGGTGACATTCTAGTCATGCTGCTGTGTTGGTGGGATTGTGGGGGCAGGTGGTCCTGGTGTGAGCGCCCCCGCAGAAGGAGCAGACGTGCAGGAGGCGGCAGCCGGATGTGTTGCAACCCCACTGATTGAAATTATTGCACACCATCCTGCCGCCTAGATAGAGGATCGGCCGTCCTCGCTTGTCGACGCCCTTTGACACCGGCACATTGACAGTGGGACGTGCGTCCTTGGCTCTGAGGATGACAGGAGGAGGAGGTGCAGCAGAAGACAGACGGTCGAAGATCGGGGCATTGCGTGGAGTGGTGGGGCGGGAGTGCAGTGGAGGAGCCATGATAGTGCATGCAGAGGCCGGGTGAGAGGGGGCGCCGCATAAGTCACAAGAGAGGGAGGAACGAGCTGCGAAAATGCGGCAGTATATTTCAGAATCGAGGACCCCCCAGTACGTCCCCTGATTTAGCTGCTGCAACCGGCCGGCTGCTTGTGCAGCAAAGTGGACATGGTAGCTATAAAATCCCACCCCCCCGAAACGCAAAGCCATGTCCAACATGATGGACAGATAGTCGTCCAGCTCTGATCGACGGTAAGGAAAAGCAGAGCAGATGACGTTGCGAAAGAGGGAGAAAGCTAGAGCAAACTCAACAGGAGTCAAGTCTTTACACCTGTCTGGCAGTGACTGCTTTAATAGAACTGGACCAAGGACAGTCTGCAGTTCCCTGGGTTGACTACTGTCGAAAAAAGATGGCTGAATGAGCTGGGCTAGGTCTACATAATTACCGGACAATATTTGCTGGCGCAGTGAGTGCGAGATGGGTGAGGGGCGGTGAATGGCAGAGGCTGGCGGAGCTGGTGGTGTGGCTGTGGCCAAAGTGTAGACGGCAGCAGAGGAAAAAACATTAGGGTGTTGGGGAAGGGAGGGGGTAGGGGGTGGGTAGGGAAGGGGTAAGGAGAGACACGTCGGAAAGAGAGTGGAAGGCAGTGAAACGCCTGCCGGAGGAGCCCCTTGTGCTGCAGGACGGGGCTCCTGGGCTGTGATGCCAGCCGGAACAGGATAGTTGGAAGGAAGGGTAGAGGAAAGGGATGTGGGGATGGAGGATGTGTGTGCACGGGATGAGAGTGGAGGCCTGCGAGACAGGGAGGAGAAGAAGGCAGATATTGCGCATGACATATTTGCATCAGAGGGAGCAGGCACAAGGGGTGATACGACCTGACCCCCGGCTGGGGGAATGAATGAGAGAGGCTGCTCCGGCTGGAGTGGTGGAGGCGCCGTGACGTCACCGACGGTGACGCTGGTGGGAGTAGGCCTTGGAAGGGAACCCAGAAGTGCGGCCGGCTTGGGAGAAGGAGCTGTGGTCTCGGGAGCCCGGACAATGGCTGAATAGAGCTGGAACAGCCTGGACTTATTGTCGCTGCGGTGGAAGGGGATGTTTTTTGCCCTCAGGAACCGCTGGAGCCGGGCGATGGTCCAATCCCTGATGTCGGGCTCTTGTTGTGGACGTCGAGAGGGTGGAGATGGCCGAGTGGAGCATGACGGAGCACCGCAGGAGCGGCGAGGTCGACTAGACGCTGCACCGCTGTGGGAAGGAGGAGGAGGAGACCGCTGCTGACTCCCACGGTTGTGGATGCGGCGTCGATTTCCCACCCGCGAGGACGGAGGAGAGGAGGCCTGAGACCCACTAGGAGTCGGGGCGATCTCGTTGATGGAGCCCAATGGAGAACCACGGCGAGATCGAGGGATGTGGACCACAGAGCGCAGCCGGCTCCCCTGGGAGTGTCGGCTACTGGCAGACCGCTGAGACAGAGTCAGAGGATCACCTGGCTCAAACAGGGAGTCGTACAAGTCGTCGGAGTCGGAGTCGGACCCGGACGGGTTGACTTGCAGCACATGATCCATCTCAGTGAGTACACGAAAAAACACACTTGCTGAGATACGTAGGGTCGCCAATGTTTGAGAGATCTGACAGGCCTGTGGTAGAGCTGTGCTGGTATATATACGTTAGTCAGGTGATTAGAGGAGTGGTTGAGGCGTGGTCCTGCTCCTGAACCTAAGTTAAACAATTAACTCCATAAAAAAACGGTAGAAACCTCAGGAAGAGCAACTGAGGAGGGATCCCTCTTCCAGGACGGACAGACGTGCAATAGATGTCGTACAGAACAGATCA
>NC_065514.1:37742699-37745025 GCF_006386435.1 Epinephelus moara
CCACGAGGACCACGGCAGCAGCACAACCACACTATCCAGGCACCGCTGCGATATAAGTTAACCTGAGAGACAGTGGAGCACAAAGGCTCCGGAGAAGAAGCCGAGTTAGTGACATCCAGAATGGCCGAGTTAGCAAGAGGCAGTAACAGGACATGAGAGAGAGAGAGAAGGAGAGAAGGTGCTCGGTGTATTATAGGAGGTCCCCTGGCAGACTAGGCCTAAGTCAGCCTAACTAGGGGCTGGTACAAGGCAAGCCTGAGCCGGCCCTAACTATAAGCTTTATCAAAGAGGAAAGTCTTAAGTCTAGTCTTAAATGTGGAGACGGTGTCTGCCTCCCGGCCCGCAACAGGAAGATGATTCTACAGGAGAGGAGCCTGATAGCTGAAGGCTCTGGCTCCTGATCTACTTCTCAGAGCGCAGTGTTCTGGTTGGATAATATGGCACTATGAGCTCTCTAAGATATAACGGAGCCTCACCATTTAGAACTTTATAAGTTAAAAGTAGGATTTTAAATTCAATTCTGGATTTTACAGGGAGCCAGTGCAGAGAAGCTAAAACAGGAGAAATATGATCTTGTTTCTTAGCTCCTGTTAGTACACGTGCCGCTGCATTCTGAATTAGCTGGAGAGTATTTAAAAACTTACTAGAGCTACCTGATAATAGGGAGTTACAGTAATCCAGCCTAGAGGTAACAAAAGCGTGGACCAATTTTTCTGCATCTTTTCAGGTCAGGATGGGCCTAATTTTCGCAATATTACGCAGATGAAAAAATGCAGTCCATGAGGTTTGTTTTAAATGAGAATTAAAAGACAAATCTTGATCAATTATTACTCCCAGGTTTCTTACGGTAGTGCTTTTAAATGGTGCCACATTTGTAAGGGACATGCATTTTTGAGCAGCAGAGCTGAGTATGTGGGTTGCGCCCATGAAAAATTTGCCAAATCTTCACTTTCTTTTTTTTGCTGTTGCTATTGACTCTTGTTTTGAGCTTCTGGTAGGCCTACCCCCAGGTGCTGACAATCAGGTGAGCATGGGCCCTGCTGCCATAATTTTGCTACAAATTTCCTTACTTTTTGTGCTTAGTTTATTACATTATGTGTGTGCAGACACAAACTCCATTAAAACTTTCTATAGCTGTTGATAAAGCCTCCTGACAACTGATCCAGCTGTAATCAGCTGCCGCTGTCATTAGAAACAGACGTCGCTTCACGCGCTGCTTCGGAGGAAAAGACGTCTCATTTCTCTAAAAACACATAGGGTTCATCTCAATATCCCTCCTCGACTCCCCTGTCCTCTATCATCGATCACTTGACCTGGAAATTGATTGAGAGTCGCCATCTTGTAGGACGTCTCAATTCGTTAAATGCACTCGTGCATTTGTGGTGCATTCGTTTTGTACTCAGTGGTCGGAAATTCCCAGTTCCCAGTAGGAAGTTTAAACTCGAACTTGTCCACCGTTGTCAACTAGAATGCAAAAACTGTTGTCAGCTCGGAGGTGACGTCATTCCCATTTCCGATTTCCAACCTCCGAGTACAAAATGAACACACCATTAGTGCTTTCGAGCGCGTTCAGAGGAGAGGGAAGCAAGGATACACGAGTGCAGCCTTCACGGAAGTCTTTGACCGACCAACACACCCCCCTGATTGGATATCAGTTATTGACTGGACAGCACTGCAGCTGATCAGACTGATCTGATACATCACAACGGTTTCATCCCAAAACCAGATTTATTTATTTATATTTTTCAATCAACTTTACTGAATTTAACAACCTTGCAAACGCAACATATGCAACAGACTTTTTTCAAACAGTCCATTACAAACGGATATAAACATTTACCAATGAGAAAGCAGAGAATAGAAAAAGAGAAAATTATATAAATAATATATAGTAAAAAAAGTAAAATAAGTACACAAAAGTAAAAAAAAAAATCAATAAATAAAAATAATTAGTAAACACAAGAGTATTTTCAAATAAAGACAAACATAGTACAGACATTGATCGTTTTAAGAGCTTTTTTGTTTTACGAATGAGATAGTGTTGCTATGTATTGTTCTATTTCTGATTTAAATACCAAAAAAAGAGGTTTTTGTTTTGAGAATTTACACTTATCAGTGTAGAATTTGGCAACAAATAAGAATAGATTTGTGAGAAAGAAAGCATCAATGTCCTTCTTATTATAGTCGAGAAAGAAAGCATCAGTGTCAATTAACTAAACTCCATAACTGCCTTAAAGACATAAAAACTTGAATGAGCACCAATGTTAAATTCAGACAAAACTGAAGTTATTGTTCTTGGCCCCAAACAACTCAGAGACTCTTTATC
>NC_065514.1:37745064-37750311 GCF_006386435.1 Epinephelus moara
TCTTGTGGTCTGATACACCCAGATCATACACCTGCAAGTTGCTGATGGTAGCAGAGTTTGTGATGATCAGGTCTAGAGTGTGTCCCTTGGAGTGTGTGGGGACATCGATGTGCTGTTGGAGGTTGAGACAGTCCAATAGTTGAAGGAAATCAGCTGCAGACCGGAGGGAGGGGGTGTCTACATGAATATTAAAATCCCCTAATATTAAAATACTGGCAGAGGTGTGCAGAGTGTGGTGAGGAGGTTGTACATCTCAGGGATGAAGGCTGGGTTGGGTTCAGGGGGCCGGTAGATGAGGAGTATGGTAATGGAGAAGGGGGGCTTGCATTTGAATGCAAGGCATTCAGCCGAAGACAGTGTAGGCAGAGGGAGGGAGGACAGCTCTAATTCCTGCCGGTGTGTGACAGCCAGGCCGCCACCTCGACCAGAGCTGCAAGCTTTCTCTAAGAAGTTATATCCAGGAGGGCAGGCTTCATTTAGAGAGAAGTACACCTCTGGCTGGTGCCAGGTCTCTGTAAAGCACATCAAGTGTAGCCCCTTATCCATGATGTGATCTTGAATGAAATATGTTTTATTGTTTATGGATTGTACATTTAGAAGTTCCAGTTTAACCATACGTGGGGAGGTGAATCTCTGTACAGGTCGTAATAGGGAGAAATCCACTCCTCGCACTCTGTAATCTGGTCTGTGTCTTCTGGCCTGCTGGGTATGTGGAGATCTTGCAGTGTTTCCTATGCTGAGGTGTGGAGATCTCGCAGTGTTCCGTGTGCTTTTTTTTTTTTTCAATCAACTTTATTGAAGGTAACAACCTTACAAACGCAACATATGCATCAGACTTGTTTCAAACAGTCCATTACAGAAGGAAATAAACATTTACCAATGAGAAAGCAGAGAATAGAAAAGGAGAAAATGATATAAATAATATATAATAAAAAAGTAAAATAAGTACCCAAAAGTAAAAATGAATAAATAAAAATAATTAGTAAACACAAGCGTATTTTCAAATAAAGGCATTAAATATAGTACAGACATTGATCGTTTTACGAGCTTTTTTGTTTTGCGAATGAGATAGAGTTGCTATGTATTGTTCTATTTCTGATTTAAATACCAAAAAAAGAGGTTTTTGTTTTGAGAATTTACACTTATGAATGTGGAATTTGGCAACAAATAAGATTAGATTTGTGAGAAAGAAAGCATCGATGTCCTTCTTATTATAGTCAACATAGCCAAAAATGACATTTTGGTAGTATAGAGTAAAATTTGGGAAAATATTATTGATGACAAATTAATTAATGTCTTTCCATAGTTTATGTGTAAATTCACAAGACCAAAATAAGTGTGAGATGGTTTCCAGGTGCAAACCACAGAAAGAACAGTTCACATCAATGTAAACTTGTGTAAAAGCACTTTTGTTGGGTAAAACCTGTGGAGCAGCTTGAAAGAGACTTCTTTGGTTTTGTTTGTTGAAAGGAACTTCTGTGGTAGGGACCAGATTTTTTCCCAGTCAATGTTAGGGACAGATTTATTCCAGAAAAAGATAGCAGGGGAGGTGGAGACTAGATCTGCCTGAAACAAGGACCTGATTTTAGAGTTGGAGCCTTTATAGGTGGAGAGACAGATTTTACCTAAAGGAAGTTGAATTGGGTCTGGGGGTGACATTATCAAAGGCAAAGATACATCAATTGTTCTGAATAACATACAAAGACCAGAATGAACAGCATCAAACAGAACTTTTGGGCTTACTGGAATCTTATACTTTGCAAGGAATTCTGAGTCACTGTACAGTTGCCCTTCTTTGTTAAAGAGCTGACTGACTACTACAGTACAATACCATTGTTGAACCATTTATCATAAAATAATGACTTGTTCTTATAGACAATATTAGAGTTGTTGCAGATATAACATCTCTGTGGAGAGAAGTTATGCTTGTACAGCAGAGCCCATGCCAAAAGAACCTGTTGATGGAAGTTGGAAAGTTTAATTGGGATTTTTTGTATGTTATAGTTGTAGAGCAGAATGAATTTTAAGCCACCTAACTGTGAAAAGACATGATGAGAGATAAAATTCCAGATGGCAATAGAGTTTTTGAGATATTGTTTGATCCAGTATATTTTAAATGTATTGTTGAGTGAGCTAAAGTCTATGAAATTTAATCCTCCTTTATTGTATGAGTTTAAAACTACAGATTTCTGAACATAGTGAGTTCTATTTTTCCATAAAAAAATATTAAGCATCTTATCAACAGATTGATCAACATAGGTAAGACGAGAGATGACTTCTGCCTTAGTGATCAGAACTCTGCCTTTTAAAGACAGATCTCTTTGAAGCCACTGGTTAAAAACCTTTTGAGTTTTTTCAATGAGAGGAGAAAAGTTTAAATTGGCTCTGGATTTTCTATCCTTAGTAATATGGACACCAAAGTTTGTAACAGAATTTCTTACAGGAATATTACAAAGTGAAGTTGTAGAACAGTTATTCCCTGGCAGCAGTTCACATTTATTAAGGTTAAGGGAGAGACCAGATGCTTTAGAGAAGGATTGAATAGTGCTGATCGCAACAGATATTTGAGAAGCATCTTTAAGAAACAGGGCAGTATCATCCGCCAGCTGACTGATTACAATTTCATTGTTTGCAATACTAATGCCTTTAATAGGACTGTTTTTAATGTGTAAATTGAGAAGTTGGGCAGCCAGGAGAAAGAGGTATACTGATAAAGGACACCCTTGCCGGACTCCACGATTTAAAGGGAACAATAGGAGAGGTGCCGCTGCTTAGTTTAATAGAATTGTTTCCATTAGTGTACAAAGTCTGAACCGATTTGCAAAAGAATTGACCAAAACCAAACTTGTTTAGGGTTGACATTATAAAATCATGCTCTAAAGAAACAAAGGCTTTATAAAAGTCTAAAAAAAGAATAAAACTATCACCATGAACTAGCTCAGAGTAGTCTAATATATCTAAGATTAATCTCACATTGTTAGAAATATGTCTATTTCACATAAAGCCAGATTGACTGTCATCAATAATCGTGTCAAGTACAGATTTCAGTCTATTGGCTAGTAATAAAGCGAATATTTTATAGTCATTATTTAGTAAGGAGATAGGGCGCCAATTGTCTAGCAAGAGAGAGTCTTTTTTTGGGCTTGGGGATGAGTGTAATTAAACCCTGATTTAAAGTAGGGGGCAGATGCTTTCAGCAAAAACTTCTTTTAAAAATGGAACCAGGCTTGCTGAAAATTGCTTATAAAAGTCGGCAGTAAAGCCATCTGTTTATTGATTTTTAGTTGATTAAACTACATTGCGAACTGTATTGCACCAAAAAATGCAAATCATTTATCTAAGACTTTACTCGTGCTGTGTAGATGAATCAGATGCACACTATTAATCTACATGCAATCAATCCCTGTTTCCGTCGGCCCATTTTTTTGGTGTATTTATTTGCTTATTAATTTGTCTGATTGATTAATTTATATTAATGTATTTTTCCTCAGATGTTACCCTGGTATGTCCTCGCATAACGTTATATAATGGCTATTGTATTCTCTTGGCTTTAATTTTGAAAGGCCCATATTTATTTGGACTTCCGGGAAGCTCACCTGTCTTACTTTTCTTCACGTTCTTTTCAAGAGGAAAAATGAAAACAGGCATTGGAAGAAACCAAAATCGGGCTGTTATTTGAATTTCTTTTTTCTCGTTTTTTCGTTTTTTTGATTCAGACAACAAAAACAGCTCTGTTTTATCATTTGTAGTTTCTTGTTTAAAATGAAGAAATGAAAAACCATGGTATTTCCGTTTTCCAGTTATTTGGTTAAAACGAAATATCAGACTGACAAAAAGTACACGGACTAAATAACGGTCCGATTTTGGTTTCTTCCAATGCCTGTTTTAATTTTCCTCTTGAAAAGAATGTGAAGAAAAGTAAGACAGGTGACCTTCCCGGAAGTCCAAGTAAATATGGGCCTTTCAAAATAAAAGCCAAGAGAATACAATAGCCATTCTATAACATTAACGTTATGCGAGCGCATACCAGGGTAACATCTAAGGAAAAATACATTAATATAAATTAATCAATCAGACAAATTAATAAGTAAATAAATACACCAAAAAAAAAATGGACCAATGGAAACAGGGATTGATTACGTGTAGATTAATATTGTGCCTTTGATTCATCTACACAGCATGAGTAAAGTCTTAGATTAATGATTTGCATTTTTTGGTGCAATACAGTTCGCAATATAGTTTAACCAACAATTACCAGCAAACACATACACAGGTAGTAAAGACCTGAGTCTGTGAAGAGAGTAGCACAGAGAGCCAAACAGGCCTTCTGTGACATGGTCAGTTCATAGGATGTTGCATGTTGTGTGTTTTCTGTGTTTTAGTTAAGTTTATGAAATATTACATGTTGTGTTACTTTGTTTATTTGCATGTTGTGTTACTTTGTTTATTTTACTGTGTTCATTATGTTTATGAAATGTTGTGTTACCTTGTTTGCAGTATTTTGATTATTTCAGTTAGAGTTATGTTGAACTGCATGCAGAGTTTTCAATTCCAAACTGACATTGAACTGCACACGGACTTGCCCCCGGCAGCAATCAGCGCAACGAGCCACAGGTGGTGGCGAGCACAGGTGACATTCCTTTTTAAGCAGCAGGAAAGCAGCGTGGAGAGGAGAAAAGAAGGCAGAGGACCTCAGCGAAGGGCCAGACGGCAAGAGGAGACCGCCACCACCACAGGAGAACAATCACACGCCTGAAGCGCAGCCTGTGTCCGTTTGGCCTTGTAACTCCAATCACAATTTGCCTCACAGGGCTTTACAGCATACGACATCCCTCTGTCCTTTGGACCCTCACAGCGGATAAGGAAAAACTCCCCAAAAAAAACCCTTTAACGGGGAAAAAAACGGTAGAAACCTCAGGAAGAGCAACTGAGGAGGGATCCCTTTTCCAGGACAGACAGACGAGCAATAGATGTCGTACAGAACAGATCAACATAATAAATTAACAGTAAACTGTATGACACAATGAGACAGAGAGAGAGAGACAGAGACAGAGAGAGATGCAGGATAGACGGTAATGGCAGGAGCTTACAACATTAATGAAAGTAAAGGACTCTTTATCTGATGACATAGTTTCTCTAGATGGCATTGCTCTGGCCTCTAGCACTACGGTAAGAAACCTCGGAGTAATATTTGATCAAGATTTGTCTTTTAATTCTCATTTAAAACAAACCTCACGGACTGCATTT
>NC_065514.1:37755311-37759414 GCF_006386435.1 Epinephelus moara
TTCTGTCACAGAAGAGGTTTTAATTTTTATGAGGTTGTTATGCACAACTCCTCTTTCTTTAATTTTGGATTTAAATAATTTAGGTAGTCGGGGGACAGACACCGTTTGTATAAAACTATGAAAACTATGGCTGGGTAACTGAACTAGAAGCTCAGAGAAGAGTATAGGACTGCGACTCTGAGTCCTGATCTCAACTCTGGGTTGTCAGGGATTTGAATTACTAATAAAATTTGCCAGGTTCCTAGAAATGAGAGCAGCTCCATCCAAAGTGGGATGAATGCCGTCTCTCTTAATAAGACCAGGTTTTCCCCCAGAAAGTTTGCCAATTATTAACGAAACCCACATTGTTTGCTGGACACCACCTGGACAGCCAGCGATTAAATGATGACATGCGGCTAAACATGTCATCACTGGTCAGATTTGGGAGGGGTCCAGAGAAAACTACTGATGAAGGGAAGTCCAAAGTGTTTGTTGAATAAAGCATTGTGTACCTGAGAAGAGTAGCGGAATGTGTTTTAATTGTGATGGACTTGCATTGAAGCTCAACATGGTTTGCACCATGTTGTAAGTGAATTAATTAAAAATTAACCATAAAAATGAACATGAACTGAGGCTGTATTCATATTAAAATTCAAACTTTATTGTATTTGGCTCTGAAACAGCTGAAAAAAAAGAACAAATACAGTTGAAAAAGTCAACATTTTCTGACAATATTGTACTTTTTATTCCACTCCAATTATTTCACAGTTTACTTTAGAAAACAACACTTTGCACACAAAACACGAATAATCAATTTGAGGTTTGGAATTTTTGGTCAGACAAAACAGGTCTCACTTTGAGTTTTTCTTTGAGTTGCAGTCAAACTGTATATAAAATAGTTACTTTTGAGAATATTTGAGAACTTAAGTAAAGCATCTGAATATGTTGTCTACTACTGCACATAACATAACAATAAAACAATCCAAACTAACCCTGCCACTCTTTCTATGATTACCTCTCGTCATTCATTCATCTTTTGCTACAGTTTCTGTGGAGGGTCAGTAAATTGTGCCTTTGTATTGGCTGTGTCCTATTTCTGCAGCCCTGTAAATCATTCTTTAGACCAAACAGCCTACATCAAGAAATTTCTGATGTAAGACGCTAAGAGTTGGAACAGAAGGACATGCAGGTTTGACTCTGAGCTGAGAGTAAATGATGAAGGTATAGTGTACAGGTGGTGCTGTGATGCTGGTAACTGAAGCCTGATCCACTGGATCATGTCCAATAAGAACAGCCTAAATGTGTCTGTATTTTTCATTTTCATTTCTGCTTCACTATCAACACATGCACATTCTTCCATACAGGTAGGCCTACGTGTGGTTCTGAAATTAAAAGTAAATACATGCTATCTATAACTAGGTTGTAAATAAATCATAAACATCAAATATCAAATTAAATGAATAGTATTAATTACATCTACATCAATAACCTGGAAAATAAGCCAACAGTTCACAAAGAGAGAAACCAGGCATACATTTAAGTACTCATACTGCCATCTACTGGTGGAGAGTCAGCTTAACCTACTTCCACTCTGTTACGCTCAGGCAACAGCGCATTACAGTGGAAACCCAGTTAAATACCACTGCTAACAGTAACAACTCTGCACACACAGTAATTGCTAGTAGTTGTTGGTTAAACTATATTGCGAACTGTATTGCACCAAAAAATGCAAATCATTAATCTAGACTTTACTCATGCTGTGTAGATGAATCAAATGCACATTATTAATCTACATGTAATCAGTCCCTGTTTCCATCGGTCCATTTTTTTGGTGTATTTATTTATTTACTTATTAATTTGTCTGATTGATTAGTTTATATTAATGTATTTTTCCTCAGATGTTACCCTGGTATGTGCTCGCATAACGTTATAGAATGGCTATTGTATTCTCTTGGCTTTTATTTTGAAAGGCCCATATTTACTTGGACGTCTGGGGAGGTCACCTGTCTTACTTTTCTTCACGTTCTTTTCAAGAGGAAAGATGAAAACAGGCATTGGAAGAAACCAAAATCGGACCGTTATTTGAATTTGGTTTTCTCGTTTTTTGATTCAGACAACAAAAACGGAAAAACAGCTCTGTTTTATCATTTGTAGTTTTTTTGTTTAAAACGAAAAAATGAAAAACCATGGTATTTCCGTTTCCCGTTATTTGGTTAAAACGAAATATCAAACAGACAAAAAGTACCCTGACCCTTCATCCATAGTCAGTCAATTATGCGTCAATTATGCAAATTTGCACAGTCTTGGAAACCGCGCTCGTTTCCTTTTCAACAGTCACGACCAAAGCATTGGATTTTACGCGCAAAGTTATGTCTATGTGTGCACACATTTAGATGAATGGCCATTCTTTGTTTGTAGCGCTACACATACCTTGACGTTGGCCGGCTGGGTCAGCACAGACAGCTCACAGATCCACTTGATATGGAATTAATAATGATATGTGGAAGTGGGGTGTAGGGGATTCATAGCCAAGATCAGCTGTCTCGCTCCTGGGGGAACTCGGAGTGCGGGGACAGAGTTTGAGGAAGACAGTGAGGGAAATGTCAGCAGTGAGACCTGGCATTAGGGGAGTGTCTCTGGGACGCTAGAGATCACTGTCTAGCCTCCTGGAGGTGTCGTGGGACCAACTAGACGAAACACTGGTGAAAGGAGGTTCCCACCCGATGACCCCAAAGACATGCTAGTTATCACTGCTCATTGGTTTGTATAGTTAAGCCTTGCCATATTAGCTTATCAGGGCTTAGGTTTTTCACTGAGTGTTGATCCTTTCTCTAGAGCACAAACTTCGTGTGTTTATTTGAACTATGATAAAGACTGATGACAGGAACATTTTGTAAACGACTTACTGACATCTAGGCTACAGTTTTGTAAACATGCAAGACACCTACGTTGCCCAGTCCATTGTGATCGCAATTCAAGATACATAAAATATGTAATAAATCCCACAAAGTTTCAAATTAACTGGTCGGTAGATGTTTGTGTGTTTGTGTTGTGATGCAGATCTCAGGACACTTACAGAGAGGACTATAATGACGAAGTATCGATTAGGCTACTGTTCAAAACACGGCGAGCGTCAGCACATCTTTTAGACTCAGGGCCCTATTTAGATGGTCTAAAGCGGGCGGAGGAGGGCGCATGTCGCAAGTGTCATTGCGATTTAGATGCAGGCGCAGTTGGGCATGGTGAAATTGGTTTTACAGTCGACATTCACTTGTTTTTTTCTGTTTCTAACCTCAATAGCGTCATGAAAACTGCACCAATTTCATCCAGGTTGGTATTATTTTGTAGAGATCCAAACTTGCCAAGTCCACAAGTCCGAACTGCCGAACTTGAGTATTGAGAAACGGCTCCAGAGAAGTGCAAGATCATCTGCTAGTTAGGCGACGAGGGCGCAGGGCGTGAAAATGACTGCCGCGCCAGCGAAGTGAAATTGGTTTTATATTCGACATTCGCTTGTTTTTTTCTGTTTCTAACCTCAATAGCGTCATGAAAACTGCACCAGTTTCATCCAGGTTGGTATTATTTTGTAGAGATAAGTAAGCCAGACATTTCACAGGTCTCATCGACTCACCAACCTCAGTGGTTGTGGCGAAAAAATCAAAGGAACAACGCTGAATGTCCTTCCGAGTACTGTGCGGCAGCCGGAGTGTTTAGGGACCGTTGTAAAATTGCAATCTCTGATTTTTCAGTCCAGATAACCAAAAAAATAATGACAACACACAAATACTGTCATTACCAGAAAGCTAAGAGTCTCACAGGAGGTTATTATTCACTCATACTCAATCGTGCCACCATATGGTCAGATATTAAGCATTTTATCTTTTGGCTAATAACTCATGAACCGTGAGGTGTATCAAAACAGTATTTGGACAGTACGTTCCTTGGATATCCCCAAAACAATCAGTATTCATTGAGCATATTTTCTGAATATTTCTCCCTTTTATTTTGAAATAGCTCACAGGAATTTCAACCTACAAACACCATTCTAGTTGTCATCTGTTTGTAAGCTCGGTATTGATCTTTCACAACCATTGTCTCCCAGAAAATCATGTGAAATCATCCCA
>NC_065514.1:37759838-37761223 GCF_006386435.1 Epinephelus moara
ACGGAGGATTCCTGTACCAGGTGCTCGCCTGTCTTGGTTCCATCAAGTGACAGACTACCGTTCCAGACTATTTGAGACTGCATTACTTCCGTTAACTCCTGAGCGGTAAGCAATAGTGACTTGAAACATACTTTTACGGAGGATTCCTGTAGCAGGTGCTCTCCTGTCTTGGTTCCATCAAGTGACAGACTACCGTTCCAGACTATTTGAAGACTGCATTGCTTCGTTAACTCCTGAGTGGTAAGCAGTGACTTCAAACATACTTTTACGGGATTTATGTACGAGATGTTCACATGTCTTGTTTCCATAAAGTTACGGACTACCATTCCAGACTGTTTCAGACTGCTTTACGCTGTCAGTGTTAAATTTTGTGCCTTTAAAGTCTAATTTCATTTTGGATCAATGTCAAGTGTCCTAGCATGACATTATTTTACTTATGTTTATATCTGAAGGGCCTGCAATGTCATCATGGGGCGTACAAGAAAAGGTGGTAGAATACCCAAGGAGGATCTGTGGCTAAGGGCTGGAGGCGAACAGCGCATAATTAGGGAATTATTAGATTTGCAAATAACAAAAAAGGAAACATCTTGGAACTCAGGAATATGGCCAGAGCTTTCCATTCGTTTGTTTGCCGCTAACCAAGATAGGTTAAAGAAATGGCTATATGTTGTATGGCTGCAAGACAGGCGAGGGGTTAGGACTGCAACCAAACAACTGACGTCACAAGTTAATGTGCAAGCTGGAGAACAAGTTTGCTCCAGTAAATTGGTGCATACATCCACAACAGGCACTGATTCGGATCAAGACAGGAGTGATGAGAGTGCCATTAATATGTGTGATACCTACCTGGGTGGAGGAGATGAGAATGAAACAGATACAGCAACAAATACAGCTGCATCAATCGATACAGCAACAGACAAAGATGAAAATTTGGATGAAGTGAGGAATGAAGAAAGTGCTGTCCTTGAGACTGATTCCTGCCTGGTTGGAGGAGATGAGAACGAAACAGATACTGTAACAAATACAGCTGCATCAATCGATACAGCAACAGACACAGATGAAAATTTGGATGAAGTGAGGAATGAAGAAAGTACTGTCCTTGAGACTGATTCCTGCCTGGGTGGAAAACGTCAGTTCAGTACAGTTAAAAAGCACATTGGACACTACATTGGAAAAACGTCCCTTGTGAAAAAGAACAAAAGTAAAAGTGAAAAAGGTCAGTACTAGGGGTGTAACGGTACACAAAAATCACGGTTCGGTACGTACCTCGGTACACAAGTCACGGTTCAGTTTTTTTCGGTACAGTAATGAAAAAAATAGACAACTATTAAATATCTTTTACTTATTGGTAACCTTATTAAAACATACCACCACAGCAGTTAACT
>NC_065514.1:37763383-37777070 GCF_006386435.1 Epinephelus moara
TTAACCCACACCATGATCTTTTCCTGACCCTAACCAAGTGGTTTTTGTGCCTAAACCTAACCAGACCTTAACCACAGGGCATCATGATGATTTCGGAACGGACTTCGGAACAATGAGTTTAATATGGTCGGAACAATGGGATGTCGAACCAATGGGCTGTCGAACCAATGGGCAGTTCCCTGTCCTATACAGTAGCTTTCGAAAGCACAACCCTTGTTGTTGTCTTGCATTCAAATACCAGCATTTCAGAGCACCTAACAGCCAAAAGACTTCGTCACCTTACCTCAAAATAAAAGCAGTGTGCATGTTTTCTACATGCAACGCCAAATACTTCTTTGTAATGCTAAATAAACCATCAAAGAATGCAAAAAAGATTACAATTCACGTGTCTCGAAGTGGTAAAGTTGCACATTTATGTGATGAGACAAGGGCAAGGCCAGCCAGCAACAAGAAGAGAGGAAAAATTGCGAAGGCAATCACTGGTGGTGTGACTAACACCTTTTATCAGAGGCTGGGGAAAACACCATCATTGGAGCTACTTGCTGGTAACCTCACCCGAGCACTGTCAAAAGATGTCCTCAAAGTTGTGTCAGCAGAGATAAGTAGAAGCACAAGGCTTCATGATGACATGCTGCTGGAGCTAATGCTGACACAGCAAATAATGAGAGAGTCTGATACAGATTACATTTTCTGTCCAGGGTACATCCAACATCTGCAAGTGGATCCTTTTGGTGTCCACTTGTATACCGAACAAGGAATTGCAATTTTTCTCCAGTGAACCTCTTCCTTGATGCCACAGGTGGTGTTGTGCGCCGGCTCCCCTAATGAAATTTTTGACAAAAGTCAGAAAAATCACCGCCAATAAAGTTAGACAGGTGGAAACTGACTACAGTTGGGCCCTAATGCAAGGTGTTTTGCTGGCATTCAACAGGCAAGATATTTTGGGATACCTTGACATGCTGTGTAAAATCATCCAAGGCTCTTTTACAAAAAAAGAGCTGAAGGGCATCACTGTGCTACACCTGTGCTCAGTGCATATCCTGAAGGCCGTCTCTGTTTCCTTTTCCAGGAAGACCAAAGATAAAGGCCTGAAGGAATTTGCTAATCATTGCACGGCACATCTGATCAACAGCATCAGTCTGAATCCTGCAGTCCAATTTTTTGGCCACATGGGACGGATTTTTGGAAGTAGGTTCTCCACTCAGGAAGTGGAAGAGAGCTTGGAGGTCATCAAAGGCTGCATCAAGAGCAAGACCAATCTGGATGATTCCAGCACTCAGCGAATGAAGACACAACCTGAGCCACAAAAGAGAGCCAAGACTGTTCTTGCCAACTCACCGTTTCGGCATTTTTTTGAAGAGGTCCTGGAAAGTGACCACTCAAATGTACCAGATGCAAATGGAAATTGTGAGGAGAACCCATACTACTGTCCTGATATCATCAATGTTTTGCTGCAGGATTACATGGGGATCTTCTCACTTTGGTCAGGTGTTATGTTGGGGGATCTATGCAGATATGCAAGTGATGTAGATCCAAGCAAAGTTGGTACAGCAGACACCAAAACAAGGATTACTAACTGCCATGTTGAGAACTGGTTTTCAATCACAAAGAACCAGATTCTACAGAAGGAACGCTTCCTCAGGCCTGGCTCTTTCATTTGGAAGCTCCATACCTCTCTGCATGGCCGCTATAAGGAACACATCCTGCAGTATGGCCTCAATCAGGAGCTGTTAGGCAGACCATTGAAAAACAAAGAAGAGCATGTGGAGCTTGCTGAGGAACAATGGGGCAAGCGTAGTGTGCGTGCAGCTCCTAAAAGGACAAAATATTTCCACCCTCCCCACAAGGACACTTTATGGACACCACAGCTGTCTGCTGTTTTGCACATACAATCACTTGCACTAGATGTGCTCCCTTTATCCACTGCTCATTTTCATTCACTGCTGCTCATTATTATCCACTTCCTATTATTTTCATTATTATTATTATTGTTATTTATCGCCGACTCTTGGATTTTTGTACTTATTTGCATGCCTAGTTATTTAAGTTTTTTAAGTCTAATTTTGAAATCTTTAATCTGACTCTTTTTCCTTGACTGCTGTAACACTGGAATTTCTCAATTATGGGATCAATAAAGGTGTATCTTAAGATCCCAGCTCCTATGGGAGTGAAAAGACGCATTCAAAGACAACGGTTAAAGACCAATAAAAAGGTATGTCATTAAAATACACTGACAGATTCTAAAACATAGATAATTGTAAGACCTCTTTAAGTGAAATGCTGACATTACTTTGTCATATGTAATATTCCTGTGTAAATGTTGAATATGTTCTTCATTTACTTGATTATCTTCTGATTTACTTGATTTTATTGTAATGGTGCCTCAGATATCAAAACATGGACAGGAGACAACAGAACAGAAGACAGGAGACACTGGACAGATATCAAAACACGGCCAGGAGACAACAGAACAGAAGACAGGAGACACTGGATAGATATCAAAACACGGCCAGGAGACAACAGAACAGAAGACAGGAGACACTGGACAGATATCAAAACATGGCCAGGAGACAACAGAACAGAAGACAGGAGACACTGGACAGGTACAACTTTGTCTTTTCACTATTTTTTGTACTCCTGATCTTTAAGTGACAGTACACAGGAGAAACTGGACAGGGACCATATTTTCACAAGTTTTCTGTTCTCTTGGTCAATTTACAACTCCCCCTTACATTCTGACTTAATCAGATCTACTTCTTAAATATAATAGATATCTGCAGCCAAAGATGGCCAGCAAAAAGGGGGAGACCAGACAACCACAACTTCAACAACAACAACAACAGCACAACTGGTATGTGTCTCTTTTTTAAATGACATTTTTCAATAGGGCAGAGTCATATTGGTGAAAATAAATATCAATATAATCTGGAATATTTTTTAGATATAAATTGAGATACATGACAATATCGCTCAGAAAACAAACCGAAAAAATTGCTGATCTGTGTGTCAAACCAAAACAGATGAAAAATAAAATTCCTTACTCTGTTACATTCCTTAAGCATAATTGTTTATCACAATATCCAAAATTAACAATGATATGATTCCTAATAAAGACGATGAATGACAATACAATTTACATTTTTTATATATTACTTCACTCAACTAAAGTCAAAGACTGCTCCTGGTATTCAAACCCATCACTATTGCTTTTCACAATTGTGCTCTCAATTTTCTGTTTTTGAAAGCATCACCAGTTAAGGTTAAGTATAGATGCATACCCATGGCTGCAGCAATGATAGTTTTATTTTTTTCACTTTGCTTCAGCTACTTGAAATTAACAGTCTACCCAAAGAAAAAGATTGTATGTTTCATGCTTGAATAACAGAGTGCATGCTTGTTCTACATTAACAGCAGAAAATTTGGCGCAAAAGGGACAGTGAAGTGGTCGTTGCTGTCATTGAATCACCTGACAAGACTAGCACTTACGCACTTCGTCAGAGTGAACTCAATTCCCTAGCACCACACAAGTGGCTGCTGGGTGAGGTAAATATTTCTTACATAACAAACATCACCTTTGCATTCATAAATTTTCTAAGTTACCAGAGAAATCATTTATGGAATAATTTATTTTTCAGACAATCGAGTGCTACCTCAGAGCCATCCTGAACAAGAATGGTTTGGGCAAAAGAATATACCTCTTAAACCATTACTCAGCTGGGGTAATAGTTTTTGGAGCATGGTCTGACATGAGTAATCACTCTTTGCGCAAGGTAAATATAGTTAATTTTTATAAATGAAAATGTATTAAACTTAAGAAACATGAAGCATTACCTTAAAAAATGCTTTTGTTTGCTACTACTGTATAAGGTTGACTTTGACAACTACGACGGAGTGATAGGGGCCATCAATGCAGGAAACAACCACTGGAAATTCCTGGTAAGTATTATAAAATATACACTCTGCCTCACATTGAATGATAAAGTAATAGTGAAATTGTAATGGCATGT
The DNA here is from genome assembly GCF_006386435.1 of Epinephelus moara. Classification (NCBI taxonomy): domain Eukaryota; kingdom Metazoa; phylum Chordata; class Actinopteri; order Perciformes; family Serranidae; genus Epinephelus; species Epinephelus moara. The sequence goes on from NC_065514.1 coordinate 37,767,391, forward strand.
AACTTTTCCTTTTAGTATCTGCACAAGTCGAATGGAAATGCATACATCATGGATCCCATGGGTCAGGCTGAGGACAAAGACTCAGGTGATGCTGCATCACGGTTTCGGTAGGGTGTGGTAATTTTAATAGCATATTACTATGTACCACCTGATACCGGACAACTGTATGCACAATTGCATATTATTTAATTTTGATTTTTTTATTTTACAGCCAAAAATATCAAATTATCTGTATGTACTAATAATTTCAACGCTTCTTTTCTCTCTTTTTAGCAAATTATGAGAATATAACAGTACGGCTAATTTTTTGTTTACATTTTTCAACGATCACTACAGCCAGTACTTAAACATGCGGCAGAACTGGCATCAGAAGACTGATTGGGTGGGTATTAAATGGAAGCCCGCTACAATCAACCACAGCATCCAAAAAGATGGGCATAGCTGTGGTGTTTTTGTCATGAAGGTGAGCTTGTAATCCACAGTTCAATTGTCTGAATATGGAAAAAAATATTGCAAAAATTTGTTTCGTTTTTTTAACATGACAACCTTCATTTCATCATCTAAAAAGTGACATTTTATGTCTACTCTGTATTTCAATGACAAAACAGATGGCTGAAGATGTGGTGGAGGCTTTTCCTCTTGTCCCCCAGCAAATCCAAATATCCACATTGCAAAAAGGCCTAAAAGATCTCAGGATAAACATGGCAAAGACTACTCTGCAGTGCTCTGGTTTGTTGAATTTTCTAATTATTATTATTATTATTATTATTATTATTATTATTGTCAGGATCAATGACCTATACTGCATCCAGCCACCATAGATGTTTGAGCTTCATTTTAATGGAGTTGTCATGGGGTCCATGTCTAATACAGTCAGTAATGTCAACTTCTGTAAAAATGTTTGGACTTACATAGACCTGTATATTGATTTTCATATCCATTACTTACCAACTCTGAAATCAACCGTGAGATAGTTTATAAAATTACAATATTTCAGTCTTCAGTGAAAAGAACCACTGCTCTAGTTGTGGCCAGAAGTACTCAAAAGGACAGAGCCAAACCACAAAATGGGTGAGTATACTTAAAACAATAATCTATTAAAAAAAGTTTGACATTTAAATGATGCTGAGTAGCAGTGTAAAGCAGCACCTAAAATGGATACTTTTGGAAAAAAGATCTGATCTTAGGTATACAATTGTAAATATGATAACACAACATATAAGGCCATAATGTAATACTGTTGGATATGTGATTTTTTTTTGTGAGGAAAACACTGCAGTCTCATCAAAATGGCAGTGTGGCCTCTGTTGATTTCAAAAAGGTATTATGTGTCAGAAAACTTTCAACATTGACATTGAAAATGTATTTTTAAATATATAATCTGTGATGGCCCTTGGCCATTTTGTGTTTTGCTGGCCTCACTGTGCTCCTCCCTTCCCAGGTTCTCCCTGCCTGTCTCCCTGCCTTTCTCCCTCCCACCTCATCAGGGAGATCCACTCCACCTGTGGCCTCAACTATAAAGGCATGGCCTTTCAAAGATGGCTCTCTCTCTCCCTCCTGGATGGCTGGTTTCTCCAGGCACCCCAGCATTGTTTGGTTTGATTTGGTGTGGTTTGGTTTTGTTTGGTTCTGTTGGCTCTTTTGAAATTCCAGAGAGGTTTTGAAAATAAAAGCGAGAAATATTCATAAATTATGTTTAAAGGCACAAAATTTAACACTGACAGCGTAAAGCAGTCTGAAACAGTCTGGAATGGTAGTCCGTAACTTTATGGAAACAAGACATGTGAACATCTCGTACATAAATCCCGTAAAAGTATGTTTGAAGTCACTGCTTACCACTCAGGAGTTAACGAAGCAATGCAGTCTTCAAATAGTCTGGAACGGTAGTCTGTCACTTGATGGAACCAAGACAGGCGAGCACCTGCTACAGGAATCCTCCGTAAAAGTATGTTTCAAGTCACTATTGCTTACCGCTCAGGAGTTAACGGAAGTAATGCAGTCTCAAATAGTCTGGAACGGTAGTCTGTCACTTGATGGAACCAAGACAGGCGAGCACCTGCTACAGGAATCCTCCGTAAAAGTATGTTTCAAGTCACTATTGCTTACCGCTCAGGAGTTAACGGAAGTAATGCAGTCTCAAATAGTCTGGAACGGTAGTCTGTCACTTGATGGAACCAAGACAGGCGAGCACCTGGTACAGGAATCCTCCGTAAAAGTATGTTTCACGTCACTCTTGCATACCGCTCAGGAGTTAATGGAAGTAATGCAGTCTCAAACAGTCTGGAACAGTAGTCTGTCACTTGATGGAACCAAGACAGGCGAGCACCTGGTACAGGAATCCTCCGTGAAATTATGTTTCAAGTCACTATTGCTTACCGCTCAGGAGTTAATGGAAGTAATGTAGTCTCAAACAGTCTGGAACAGTAGTCTGTCACTTTACGGAACAAAGACAGGTGAGAGCCTGGCATATGAAGTCACTATTGCTTACTTCTCAGGAGTGGAAGGTAATGTATGGAAGAAAATTATGGCAAATAGTCATAAGATCATGATAATATGTCATCTGAGACTATTGAAAAATGTTAATATAACATACAGATCTAAATGACAACCGAGAAATATTCATGGAATATGCTAATGCTTATTTTGTTTGGGATAATTTCACATGATAATCTGGGAGACAATGTTTGTGAAAGATCCATACCAACCTTACAAACAGATGCCAAGTTGAATGGCGTTTGTAGGTTGAAATTCCAGAGAGGTATTTCAAAACAAAGGTGAGAAATATTCAGAAAATATGCTCAATGAATACTAATTGTTTCTGGGATGATTTCACATGATTTTCTGGGAGATAATGGCTGTGAAAGATCCATACCGAGCTTACAAACAGATGACAAGTAGGATCATGTTTGTAGGTTGAAATTCCTGTGAGCTATTTCAAAATAAAAGCGAGAAGTACTCTTAAATAATATTCAATGAATGCTAATTGTTTCTGGGATGATTTCACATGATTTTCTGGGAGACAATGGTTGTGAAAGATCCATAACGAGCTGACAAACAGATGCCAAGTTGAATGGTGTTTGTAGGTTGAAATACCAGAGAGGTATTTCAAAACAAAGGTGAGAAATATTCAGAAAATATGCTCAATGAATACTAATTGTTTCTGGGATGATTTCACATGATTTTCTGGGAGACAATGGTTGTGAAAGATCCATACTGAGCTTACAAATATATGACAAGTAGGATCATGTTTGTAGGTTGAAATTCCTGTGAGCTATTTCAAAATAAAAGCGAGAAATATTCATAAATAATGTTCAGTGAATACTAATTGTTTCTGGGATGATTTCACATGATTTTCTGGGAGACAATGGTTGTGAAAGATCCATACCAACCTTGCAAACAGGTGACAAATAGAATCATGTTTGTAGGTTGAAATTCCAGAGAGGTATTTCAAAACAAATGTGAGAAATATTCAGAAAATATGTTCAATGAATACTAATTGTTTCTGGGATGATTTCACATGATTTTCTGGGAGACAATGGTTGTGAAAGATCCATACCAACCTTACAAACAGATGACAAGTAGAATCATGTTTGTAGGTTGAAATTCCAGAGAGGTATTTCAAAGTAAAAGTGAGAAATATTCATAAATTATGTTCAATGAATACTAATTGTTTCTGGGATGATTTCACGTGATTTTCTGGGAGACAATGGTTGTGAAAGATCCATACCAAACTTACAAACAGATGACAAGTAGAATCATGTTTGTAGGTTGAAATTCCAGAGAGGTATTTGAAAGTAAAAGTGAGAAATATTCATAAGTTATGTTCAATGAATACCAATTGTTTCTGGGATGATTTCACATGATTTTCTGGGAGACAATGGTTGTGAAAGATCAATACCGAGCTTACAAACAGATGACAACTAGAATGGTGTTTGTAGGTTGAAATTCCAGAGAGGTATTTCAAAACAAAGGTGAGAAATATTCAGAAAATATGCTCAATGAATACTAATTGTTTCTGGGATGATTTCACATGATATTCTGGGAGATAATGGCTGTGAAAGATCCATACCTACCTTACAAACAGATGACAAGTAGGATCATGTTTGTAGGTTGAAATTCCTGTGAGCTATTTCAAAATAAAAGCAAGAAATATTCATAAATAATGTTCAATGAATACTAATTGTTTCAGGGATAATTTCACATGATTTTTTGGGAGACAATGGTTGTGAAAGATCCATACCAACCTTACAAACAGATGCCAAGTTGAATGGTGTTTGTAGGTTGAAATTCCAGAGAGGTATTTCAAAACAAAGGTGAGAAATATTCAGAAAATATGCTAAATGAATACTTATTGTTTCTGGGATGATTTCACGTGATCTTCTGGGAGACAATGGTTGTGAATGATCAATACTGAGCTTACAAACAGATGCCAAGTTGAATGGTGTTTGTAGGTTGAATTTCCAGAGAAGTATTTCAAAACAAAGGCGAGAAATATTCAAAAATATGCTCAATGAATACTAATTGTTTCTGGGATGATTTCACATGATATTCTCGGAGATAATGGCTGTGAAAGATCCATACCAACCTTACAAATAGATGACAAGTAGAATCATGTTTGTAGGTTGAAATTCCTGTGAGCTATTTCAAAATAAAAGCGAGAAATATTCAGAAAATATGCTCAATTAATACTTATTGTTTCTGGGATGATTTCACATGATATTCTGGGAGATAATGGTTGTGAAAGATCCATACCAACCTTGCAAACAGATGACAAGTAGGATCATGTTTGTAGGTTGAAATTCCTGTGAGCTATTTCAAAATAAAAGCGAGAAATATTCAGAAAATATGCTCAATGAATACTTATTGTTTCTGGGATGATTTCACGATATTCTGGGAGATAATGGTTGTGAAAGATCCATACCAACCTTGCAAACAGATGACAAGTAGGATCATGTTTGTAGGTTGAAATTCCTGTGAGCTATTTCAAAATAAAAGCGAGAAATATTCATAAATTATGTTCAATGAATACTAATTGTTTCTGGGATGATTTCACATGATTTTCTGGGAGACAATGGTTGTGAAAGATCAATACCGAGCTTACAAACAGATGACAACTAGAATGGTGTTTGTAGGTTGAAATTCCTGTGAGCTATTTCAAAATAAAAGGGAGAAATATTCAGAAAATATGCTCAATGAATACTAATTGTTTTGGGGATATCCAAGGAACGTACTGTCCAAATACTGTTTTGATACACCTCACGGTTCATGAGTTATTAGCCAAAAGATAAAATGCTTAATATCTGACCATATGGTGGCACGATTGAGTATGAGTGAATAATAACCTCCTGTGGGAGCTTTCTCGTAATGACAGTATTTGTGTGTTGTTGTCATTATTTTTTTGGTTATCTGGACTGAAAAATCAGAGATTGCAATTTTACGACGGTCCCTAAACACTCCGGCTGCCGAACGGTACTCGGAAGGACATTCAGCGTTGTTCCTTTGAGTTTTCGCCACAACCACTGAGGTTGGTGAGTCGATGAGACCTGTGAAATGTCTGGCTTACTTATCTCTACAAAATAATACCAACCTGGATGAAATTGGTGCAGTTTTCATGACGCTATTGAGGTTAGAAACAGAAAAAAACAAGCGAATGTCGAATATAAAACCAATTTCACTTCGCTGGCGCACTCGTCGCCTAACTAGCAGATGATCTTGCGCTTCTCTGGAGCCGTTTCTCAATACTCAAGTTCGGCAGTTCGGACTTGGTAAGTCCACGCGAGAGTCCGGACTTCCCGAGAACGGGAGGACGGGAGTACAGTCATTTCTGCTTTTGGAACAGCAGCGAACTTGATGATGTCACCACCTCCGCTCGCCTTGGCTGTTGCACTGTGTTGTATCCATGCATTTAGAATAAAACAATATAAACACAGCCCAGCCCTGCGTCTTTTCATTGTCATTGTAAGAAATTAACGTTTCAACATATATAACTGACTCACAAAAATATATAAATAGCCAAAATATTTTCATAAAATGTCTTTTAAAACCTTTTCCCCGCAGCTGGCTTCTGATTACAATCAAAAGTCAAGTGCAGGGGGAAAGTTTGTGGAGAGTTGGTGGTTATTGTGATCGTGAGCATTGGCGATATGGAAATCAAAAATCAATAACGGACATGGATCGGAGAAGGCGTCTTGGCGCAGTTATTGCAGCAGGATTGCTGTATCTGCAGGCTGCCCAGCTAAGAAGGCAGATCCCAGAAAGACAGCAGAGAATGAGGATGAGGATGAGGCTGAGGATGAGACGTGCGATGCTTGCATGTCTGTTCGATATGTTTGTCCAGTTGTGGACAAAGTACCCAGGAATATCACAACAAAGAACAAAACTCAGTCACAAGTTAAAGTGCTGCATACCAAATCTGACTTGAGTAAAAGTATCTGGGTATTGTCAGCAAAATGTAGGACTAAAATTAAAAGTTCAAAGTACTCATGATGCAGAGTGACCCAATTTCAAGTGTTGTGATCATCATATGCATGAATATGTTTTGAGTATTAATTGATCAATGTCAGCTACATGTAAGCAGCGTTTAAATGTTGTCATGGTAAAACTAATTTTAACACCTTTCACTGGTGTACTAGTCTAATCTATAACAACACACAGCAACTTGTAAATATGAAACAACAACATATAAAACAAACTATCTGAAAAGTAACTATAGCTATCAAATAAATGTAGCTTGAGTAGAATGTACAGTATTTCCCTCTAAGTAAATGGAAATACCCAAAGTACATCAAATTTTTACTTAAGTAAAGTAGCTACTTGAGTAAATATACTTAGTTACTGTCCATCACTGCATTTGTCTCATCATTATGCTTTCTGTCTACATTTTTATGGAGACTTGACAGTTGGAACACCTAGAAAAAACAACAGCAGTTTAATATTCAGTCTAACATTTTATTGAAGTGTTGAGTTGTAGATTGTGGTGCTGTTGAACTGTACTGGATTACACTGACAGCAGTTTCTCATATAGTCTGTCCTCATCAATATAAATGGGATCAAACAGGTCAGATGTGAATAGGAAAAGTTTATTCAGCCACACTTCAGACATCAGGTATACAATTCATATCAGATAATCAATATTTAAAATGCTGTTGAATAAATACTACAATAAATACAATTAATCTTTAAATACAATAAATAAATTACAATAAATTCTTAAAATCATTATTGAATGGTAAAAACACATAGGCCTAAATAAGCAAAAGAATGCAAAGAACAATAACATGTTACAACATTTAATAATATAAGCATATATCTTATACTGAGACTGAAAATTGCCCATTAGACATACCCCAAACGAATTACATTTCATATTTAACCACTACAGAGATATCAGCGACGAGTTTAAAAGGAGTACCCGAGAGAGGCTGCTCTCTGGGGCAGCCTGAGCGCTCACGCACACGTTTATTATCTATGAGCGCTGACACCGCTAGATGACAGCGGTGTCAGCGCTCATAAACACATGAGCGCTGACACCGCTGTCATCTAGCGGACCTCAGTCACATTCAACTGGGCTCTATATTAAAACATCGACCACGGGTCTGACGTTTAAACTACGCATGAAAACACTACGTTCTGTGACAAAACAACAGTAACATATCGGTATGGTTTACAATTGTGCGCCTTTCCCTCACTGTCTGTAATGACTCATTAACTCTTAAACGGTCCCTGAAAAAAATATTTTTTCCAGCGGATGTCTTAGTTACAACATGATTGAGCTAGCAAAGCAGTTTTGTGTTGCGATGTGTGGTATTTATTCAGTTTTGGGAAATCACGATGTCTAGAAAGCATCAGTGGCCGCAGCAGCAAAGCTAACATCAGGACGTCATCTGTTAAAAGCCTCCCATTGTCGGATACGACATGAAACTACTTCAGTTAGCTCAATCATGTTGTAACTAAGACATCCGCTGGAAAAAAATATTTTTTTCACGGACCATTTAGAGTTAATGAGTCATTACAGACACCGCTAACGGGGCTAACAGCTAACGGTTAACCCCGCTAATCTACGATAACCACGTTATTAATTTCAGAACATGATAGTAATGTTTGTTCAATCATTGTGTTTATAGACTTTACAAACACCAGATTAGTCTAAACGGTGATAGAGTGACGTGAAAAATGTGAGATATTCATATATATATGTAGCTAAACTCTGCTGGATTTCTACCCGGACGTATTTGTAAACAACAAGGCGATTCCCTCCGAAGGGACACTAACAACTCAAAGTAACGTTACACATCAAATAAAATTTCTCCAAACATGTTTCTTGTTATTTTAGGTAGTTATTATCACGCTAATGTATGTTCAAGTGTCCATTTCCCCGATAAGTTGGTTTTAATTCGTTATTTGATTCTATAAACACAGTCTGACCATTTTGAGCTTTTATTTTGGCACTTCCGGTGACCAGCAGTGTGAATTTGCATATTAGCTAAATATTTAGTTTCAGCCAGAACATTTAGATTTAACATATAACATTTAGATTTAGATTTAGCATTTAGATTTAATGCTAAAGCTCTGTTGCTGTTATGTCGTAATGTATGTTGTTGTTTCTAATAAACTAACGTGTTCACGTAAACAGTTCCAAGCCTATTATTAGTGACCTGTCTATTGAACTAGTCACCAGTAGGCATATTAACCCCCTTCACACATAGCTCTCTGTTGCTGGCAGATGTTTGTTGTTCAATATATTTACAGCTATGCAGCTGCTGGCACTATATTCTGTCTGCACGTGAAGCAGCCTTACATTCACATTAGTTTAATTTGTAGTGTAACATACTTGCACAGCCTTACATTCACATTAGTTTAATTTGTAGTGTAACATACTTGCACATTCTTACTACATTACTTAACATGTATTTGACTTTTACTATTTATATATTTACTAGTCTATACTGCTCATACCTGGCCCATAGTGTATTCATATTTAGTCATATTCACTCATTATTTATACCACACTTACACCACTGCCTATACTGGTAGAATCTTCTATATTGTAGTCATAGTTGAACCCTAACACTGATTATACTATAATCACAATAAAGTTGAATGTTGTGACCGTGTTCTTGCAAAATATGGGGTGCCGTTTGTAAAGTGGCTCACGCTGAAAATAACATCAACATTTTGCCACATTTAGCTTCAAACAATGTTTAAAAAAAGTGTTGTGAATTTTTTAATGTCACGTTTTACCACATTTACAGCAATATTTGTTAACTTAGAAATATATTAAATAGTTAAATCTAAATATTAAATGTGGCACCCTAATGTTAAATGTTAAATCTAAATATTAAATCTAAAGCTAAATCTAAATGTTAAATCTAAATGCTAAATCTAAATCTAAATATTAAATCTAAATCTAAATGTTAAATCTAAATGTTAAATCTAAATGTTAAATCTAAATGCTAAATCTAAATCTAAATATTAAATCTAAATCTAAATCTAAACGCTAAATCTAAATGTTAAATGTTAAATCTAAATGTTCTGGGCGAAAACTGGTTTTCTACCCGGAAAGTATTTGTTAACAACAAGGCGATTCCCTCCGAAGGGACACTAACAACTCAAAGTACACGTCAAATAAAATTTCTCCAAACATGTTTCTTGTTATTTTAGGTAGTTATTATCACGCTAAT
>NC_065514.1:37777115-37783846 GCF_006386435.1 Epinephelus moara
GCTGTAAATGTGGTAAAAGGTGACGTTAAAAAATTCACAACACTTTTTTAAACATTGTTTGAAGCAAAATGTGGCAAAATGTTGATGTTATTTTCAGCGTGAGCCACTTTACAAACCGCACCCCATAGCAAAACTGTATGATATGTGACAGTATATAATCAGATCATTGCAGTCCTAATATGTAGTGTCTTAGTGCAGTCCTAATATGTAGTGTCTTAGTATCTCAAATTAAATAAACCATGTATGAAAGGAAGTGTGTCTCAGTCAGTGCGACGTAACTTCCGCTGCGCAAAGGATTGTGGGTCAGAATGGCCAAAGAAGCATGCTGACATGCATACTGCGAAATATGACTGGATGTAGTAGAACATCCTGGTACTTTTGGCATACTGCATCTGACATACTATGTATTGGGACACACTAATTCTTTTTCTGGCATACTAAATAGTATGGTAGTATGGGTATTGGAACGCAGGGCTGGTCTAAAGTCAACGGCGCAGTATTTCGCTGTTAAACAAGTTAGTAATATGCGTCTCTAGGTGGGTGCACAACGCGTGTGCACTCTGCTCAGACACACACGGAGCAGCCACACATATGCAAAAGATAAATAAAAATATGATTAGGCTACAATGTGAAAGGTTATTATTGTGCACATTAAAATATTTATCAGAAACACGTCTTAATGGTCAGTCATTAATCAGAATGATCTAATCGCAGTAATAATGATCATCATAATCTGTAATAATGACAAATGTAATTGTGAAATTATCTGACCAATCAATCATTTTTTTGATTGAAAACCAAAGCCCACACATTGCATTTATTTTAGCGTGTTATACTAGGCTACATTATGTTATATTATTACACGGGTCTATTAAATGCTGTATTCTGATTGGTCAGTCGCGGCATTCAGAGGTCTGATACCGTTGCTATGTAGCCCAGCGTTGCTAGGGACGCTGCCCTGACAAGGAGATTCAGCTGTTGCTGGCAGTTTTTTTTTCTCTCCTCCCAATTTAATTTATAAATCAATAAAAATCGTATAATTAATCAATATTCTGTCTCAAATTATTTATTTAACTGATAATTAGCCGTGTGCATTGGGGTTCTATTCCCCTGTCGGGAGTTATTTTCCCAGTATTCACCGGCTCATTATACATTATCCCTTACTTATTATATTGTTATCTGAGTGTAGAGAGGACACACATGCAAATAAGAGGCAGAACACAGCTCTAGGAAACGTGAAAACAATTAACAAACGTGGGTGGGGGAGAAAACGCTGAACAGGTCCTAGCTGCAGGATCAGCACCTTAGGGAGCTCCGCGGCAGTCCTGACAGCTGTGCTCTGTTATATGATGAAAACATTTACTTCTTTTTTTTCAAATAAATTTATTTAAATTCTAATTAGTAATGTCCGTTATATCACTGAAAAAAATAACTCATAAGATTTACTTAAAAAATCTATTTTAAGTATTTGCATGCAAATGCTTTAAGTAAAATTTAATGCTGCAATATCAAGTAACACTCACTTGCCAGTATCAAGTAAATTTTACTTACCACAAAACATAACAGTTGTGAAGATGTTACTTAATTACATCTAAGTTTTAAGTTATATTTATTTAAACAAATTAAGTAAAGTCTACTTGTTTTTTCATAGGCAGGAACATAATTTTCCTCAAAATTTTAAGTAAATTTTATACATCTGTAGTATTTACTGTTATGAAGTAAATAAGTAGATTTTAATTATTTTCTTGTGCTTGACATTTTAATTTACTTGGTTGCATTAAATTATATTACTCACTAAAATTATGTAGCTGTTGCCAATTTTCTTTTGATCAGTGTTATCAAATAAATTTAACCAATACTCTATACATTTAATATATATTTATCACATATATCACACAACTAAATTACAATACAAATAAACCGTTTAATTTTTAATAACATTTTAAACAGTTCAACAAACAAGTACTGTCAAAGTAAGTCCACTACTATTGTGGATTGAATCGCCCAATCTTTTATGGGGCAGCCATGAATTTAACATTGGCATGACTGGCATCAAAAAACAAACAGACAGTATTACACAGTATACACTGCATCCAATATACACTATTTAGTATTAGGACACCTGTGCAATGTAATGCAATCCAATACAACAACTCTGCCATACAATCTACTTTAACTAAGCCTTTTAAAACAAAAACATTTTCAGTTGTTGACATTGTCATAAAGGTGATAATTATATTTATTATTGAAATTGTAGTGGATGGTGCTGGTGTACTGGAGTGCATTATATTGACAAGTGTTCCTAATATTTTGGCCACCCCATTAACATACATAAGGGGGCAAAATATTAGGAACACTGTCAATATAATGCACTCCAGTAGACCAGCACCATCCACCACAACTTCAGTAATAAACATATAGTCAAATTATCACCTTTATGACAATGTCAATAAAAACTGAACATGTAGATGCTTCATAAATGTAGAATTTATGGCAGAGCTGTTGTACTGGAAATAAATAATAAATAAATCATGCTACATCCTCAACAAGGGTCCATGCATGATGCTACATTTTTCTCCTCTAGGATGACAAAGTCATGACATGCATTTAGGAAAGCAACTTCACGTCAAGGTGTTTACTTTTGGGGACAGTTTAACTCCATCCAGCTCCAGCAAGAGTTTTTGAAAGACTTCAAAAGTGTAGCGCAAAGTGGGAGGGTATGCCAAGTTGAGGGCATAAATCAGTCCCATGAGCAGTGAGCAAGCTTTCACAGTACTGTTGCATCTCATGGCCTTCGACAAGGATGGATACATTGACTGGATCCTTATCAGCACCATGGACGAAGAGTATTTTGAGGATGTGGTGATTGACATCACTCCGGCTGTCCTCCTGCATACAATGTACAACAAAAAAGCAGAATTCTATTGAGAACCAAATAATAGAATAGCGTGAATCATTCAAAGTGACTTCATTATCAGGGAAGAATGAACACAAGAATATCTCTGTTCCTTTGTCTGCTTTCCTCTTAACTTGAACATTAAATAACATTAAATTCTTAACCCATGTCATTAAAAATTATTTTAAAATTATTAAATCATGCTATACCAAGCAGTCTTCAAAAAGTTCCTCTTCTTTCTCGCCAAGGTACAGTATAAGGCTGCGGGTAACGGTTTCACGTCTCATCCCAATGCTCTGTTTCTGTGAACAGATTAAGAACATGAACATAACCATTATACATACACAATGAACTGTCAAGTGAAAACACAAGTGCATATGTTAGCTCTTGTGATTTAAGTGCATGGAGCCAGAGCGTGCAGGGGCATTGAATCTACCAAGTGTGAGGGTTGTGCTGTATACATGTATATGTGTGAGTGAGAGAAAAAGTGGGTCCATCTCCTTGTAAAAAATATGAACAAGCAAAGCAAGCACACCTGACTCAGTCTGTCCAGGAACGGCCTCATCTTGGTCCCCACGACACCTCCCTTGGCTTTCATCAGCGTAATAAGTTTTGGTGTGTAGTGATCAAGTTTGTGCATGAAGGTTAGCTCCAGGGGAACTGTAGTTAATCTCCTGAATTCCACCTTGATGTGAATGGACAAAAGATTCACAAGTACATCAATAACTAGCCAAATAGTCTGATGCAAAATGAAGGGAGGGTAAATTCTGTATAGGGCGTTTTCAACCCTGTAGATACTAATGGTGGACGCAAAGGCAAACACACATTTATTTGGCTTCCAATTTTAACTGACCCAAACTAACCCAATTTATAAATAAAATTTACAGTTGACATAAGTAGCAGATCACATGACAGTTATTTAAAAAAAGATTATAAATTCTGTTCTGTAAATACTGTTGCAAGAACAGTACATTCAACTCATATGTTGGGATGTTTAATTTGAAAGAGAACTTATTTTCATTCATTCATTCATTCATCTTCTAACCGCTTCATCCTCTTGAGGGTCGCGGGGGGGCTGGAGCCTATCCCAGCTGACATCGGGCGAGAGGCAGGGTACACCCTGGACAGGTCGCCAGACTATCACAGGGCTGACACATAGAGACAAACAACCATTCACGCTCACATTCACACCTACGGACAATTTAGAGTTATCAATTAACCTAGTCCCCAATCTGCATGTCTTTGGACTGTGGGAGGAAGCCGGAGTGCCCGGAGAGAACCCACGCTGACACGGGGAGAACATGCAAACTCCGCACAGAAGGGCTCCCACACCCGGGATCGAACTGGCAACCCTCTTGCTGTGAGGCAAGAGTGCTAACCACCACACCACCGTGCCGCCCGAGAACTTATTTTAATTATTACTATTCTAATTATCTGCTACCTGCCTCTGCTTTGCTGTTATAGTAACTTGTACATGTATTAACATTAGTCAACAGAGAGTGATGCCATGCAGTGTTTCCGAAGTGGTGGCAGTCACTTGAGTTCAGCCCGCACGTGCATTCGGAAGGGGCGCATTGATTTACACAACCGTAGCTTGCCTCAGAGGCGGAAGCAGACAACCGGTGGAAAATAGGTCCTATAACTAGCGAAATAACTGTCTACTGTGATGGAAAAAAGTTGTTAACCCCAAATTAGTGCAGACTGGTGAAAATAGAGACACTTTATTATGAGTATCGATACTAAAACGGACATGTTTGGTATCGAAAGTATCGGTCTGCACAAGACTGCACGGCACAGCCATGCTAACGATGCTAGCCATGCTAACTAGCTGCTAGTCACCATCGCCCACCGGCGAAGTCTCTTTGTATCCGCATGCTGGTGCTCTCAAAGACCTCAGGTGCTTCAGTCAGTAAACGTGTGTTTTAAAAACTTATTCTGGGGGCGTTTTTATTTATACTTTTATTTCTCTCAAACATTCATCGGTATCTCTCCCTCACTCTCAATGCATAACAGTTAACGTTAATTCACAGTTCTCTGGCCTGTTACTAGTTAACGTTGTCAATGTCAATGACAATGTCAATGTAGTGTTGTCACGGTACCAAAATTGGGACCCACGGTACAACACCAGTGAAAGTATCACGGTTCTGAGTAGTATCACGATACCACAGCGAAAATGAGGCAGATGTGCCTTTTGTCATTTATAAAAAGATAGATCACTTTTCTATAATACATCAATGATATTTCAAAGGAATAAATTACTTATTGACTTATTCATACTTCAAAAACAGCATCAATAAGTGATTAACATAGGGGGGGATCAAAATAAAATATAAAAATATAATATATATATATATATATATATATATATATATATATCAAAATAAATAAAATAAAAATCAACCAGCCACCCTCCTCCCCTGAAAAGTAAAGTAAAGTGCGGTGAGGTTTGTGGACCGTTACAAAACAATTTTTCGTCGCAAATGCGAGTAAAATGCTCGCACCGTAGAGCTCTGTGGAAAACAAATCACTGTAGCTTAAACAAATCTAGCCTACAAGTAAAAATAAATAAATAATAACTTTCACTGCTCAAAGATACTCAATAGCTCAGCTAATACCTGAAATGTCACTGGATACAAACCACTGCAGCGGCGCTGACAGCGCATGGACACTCACCCTCTTGCGATTGGACTTTAACTTATCCCACAGTAGTGGTACCTGAGGTACCGTAGTACTACGGTACGCCAACATTATGGTATCATATGTAACGTTACCGTTGTGTTTTAGTACCGCGGTCTACCGTTGGTACCAGGCTACCTTGCAAAACTACTTCAATATCAAAATACACGCGGACCCATATATTATCACAAATTCAAAACAGAAAGGTAATTAAAGCTGCGAGCAGCGATGGGCGGGACCTCGGACCCTCGCTGTCGCCCTCCAGCTCACGTAGACAGTGCAAATTATTCGTAAGAGTCAAAATGTTGATAAAACAAGCAATGTCAAGAGAACGCAAGGTCATTTTTGGCAATAGAGGGACTTTATATTACAGTACATTACAATATGTATTTAATTTTCAACCGATGCATTAACTAAAATGTACCTCTGATTTGTCAGGTATGGAAACAAAATGTCTTGTCCAAAACATCCACATTGAAATTAAATACACTGTCATGATTAAGTAATTATATAATGTTAACAGCAACATGGTGTCTGTCCTACTGTTAAGAATTGAAGTGTTCCCCATGTACTGTAAAAAACAAAGGTCTATGGTGACAGTACTCCTGCTTTGCTGTGTGTAACAACACTGATGCCTGTGCATGCTTTCACATCATGTCACATTGAGACACAGCTCAGATGGAGCAGGAGAGGCTCTAGTAAGCCAGCGGTAATTTTGAAGGTAAGGTAACAGAAACCAGACAGAAACGAAAGTTGCAATAAAGGTCCTCTGTGCTGAAGTTTTAAAGTCACCACCATAAAGGTCCTCTGTGCTGAAGTTTTAAAGTCACCACCACAACGTTATATGATCCATTTCAATGATAACATGCTTGCCCAGAGGCGAAATTTCGACGTAACTGCCTGTTTAATTCACATCAAGCACGATACAATTTTGCAAACAGCCTAAATGATTTAGCTTCTAAAAATAAATAGCACCAAGGCAAAAAAGACACACACAAACGTGTGTGTGTGTGTGTGGGAAGAGGGAGGAGGAGGGAGAGAAGGGAGAGAAGGGAGGGAGAGAGGGACAGAAGGGAGAGAGAGGAGAAAGGGGGGGGGAGAGAGAGAGGAGAGAGGGGAGAGATACAGAGATATAGAGAGAGAGAGAGAGAGAGGGAGA
>NC_065514.1:37784755-37789388 GCF_006386435.1 Epinephelus moara
GAGAGAGAGAGAGAGAGAGAGAGAGAGATGGAGGGACAGGGAGGGAGAGAGAGAGAGTTTGCTGACATATTGACATATCTCACATGTTTACATACTTCCTGTTTGTGGCAGAGGGAGTTACAGATTGCACTAAGTATACATAATGTTGTATGCATCAAAAAGACAGCATTTAATTTTTCTGTCAATTACATCAAAAGAAAGGTGTTTGATGAGGCTACTGTGTTGTTGAATGTAACATTTCCTCAAAGATGTATATTCTTTCTTGATGTTTGTAACGTTGTAACTGACTTGTACTTGAAATGAGGTGATTTACTGCAAACCTCCAGGTCAATCACTTGGGTTCAGAGACATAAAATTGATAAAATAAATGGAAATACTTTTAAGGTCATTTTTAAAGTAATTTAAAACCTCTTGACCTGTTGAAAGCTTGAGTGTATAACAAGTGAATGCAATCACTGTCAAACTCAATTTTAAAAATCTAAAGGTTTCTTATGAAGTGGTGTGACCTTATATTTTGAAAGATGTAGACATTAGCCATGTGACCTAATTAAACTTTGACATGTGTGACAATCACATCCATATTCATTTGAGATCATGTGACCTAGTGGAAGTGTACTTGATGTGTACCGGCTGCTGTGAGGATATAATTTTCTAAATGAGGCAAAAGAGCAGGACTGAAGTTTTGCTGTCTGTGTGCTCTCTTTTATGCTCTTCTCTTTAATCCTTCCCACATAAGCCCGAACATAATGGTGTCATACATGCACATCAAATCCTATCAGATCCTTGGTACTTCCCACTTCAGTCCTTGAACATCAGATCCTATCAGATCCTGCATCCAATACAATACACCAATGAGTGTGTGTGTGTGTGCACATCGTCCTTGAACATCAGATCCTGCCAGATCCTGCATCCAATACAATACACCAGTGAGTGTGTGTGTGTGTGTGTGTGTGTGTGTGTGTGTGTGCACATTATGTGGATACATGACACAATAAACCATGGTGTGACTGGTTATGATCAAGCAGAGTATACTGCCTAGACATGTATTTTTAAAGGTCAACTGATACTAAAGCATAAGACTAAACAGGTACATTACACTACATAACTATTCATGAAAAATAAATGAACTCATGTTTTTTAAAAAATTCTGTTATTGTCACAATCACATGGTTTCTGCGTTAAGATTCTTCGTCCATTGGAATGGACAGAAAAAAATAACACATAATTAAGTATATCTAATGAAAAAAATGCTAATGATTTATGAATGCATTTAGAGTAAAAATCCGCTATTGCAATATTATTTTGTGTGCGTTTGTAAGATAATTGGGTTTTGAACAAGCTAAGGCTTAAAAATAACCCACCACCTTAAAAGCATGGTAGCAGGGCTGCCCCTGACCAAATTGGGGCCCTAAGCGAAATTTTATTTGGAGGCCCCCATCCCAAATGTATCATAGGTACAAAATGACCGTACAACAACTTGCCATTTAACTTGACAACCTTTTCTGGCAATAACAAATGTACTGTAGATACACTAGTTTGGCTGTATGAGTCAAATAAAATAAAAAATTCAACCTGAAATAAATAAATAAATATTAAATAAAAATAACTTCAAACTGAAATAAATAAACAAATCTGAGTCACAAATAGCCATCAGTTACTTACTCATCAAAAGAAAGTAACTTCCACCACCTCAATCCCCCACCCTTGATTAAACACTGAAAATAAAATAAAAGAGGGAGACAGGTTTTTCCTATTTAATCTTATTTTGTTATATTTCTCCCTCTCCCCTCTCTGGAGGCGTCCGATCTCCCTCAGCCCTCCGCCTCTCCCACCTTAATTAAACACTGAAAACAGAAATAAAATACAGAGACATTCTTTTCTATTTTCATCTTATTTAGCTATATTTCTCCCTCTCCCCTCTCTGGGAGCATCCGACCTCCCGGCCCCGCACATACCCCCGAGGCTCGGGTCTCCCCCTCCGTGGAGCCCGCCCGCCCTCCCGTCCCCGCACATACTCCTGAGGCTCTTTTGGACGACATGTCGACAACTCTTCACCTGCTGCAGCTCTGCAAGTGCCTGCCAGCGCACCCCTCGTATTGTTCAGATGTCGAGTGCTGTCAATCATTGCAGCGACGCATGGGCGGTCAGGTCTCTTCTCTCCTTTCTCGAGCTGATTCTACGCGTGCCTCACGGTAGCGCATGTGCGCATCCATTGCGCATTTGCGCAAATGCGTCCCCTCGCGCAAAATGTGGCCCCCCCATGGAAGATGAGGCCCTACGCACAGCGCGTGTTCTGCGTTTAGGGAGGGGCGGCCCTGCATGGTAGTAAATAAGAAGATGCACTGCTCACAACAGGGCTTAATCGCTTCCTCTTTTAATTTAATCTTCATTCGAAACATTACAAACAAGGCGTCTTGCCCAAGGCTTCATCAGGTTTGCTTTACAATACAGTCTAGGCAGTTATTTCAAGACTATTTTTTTGTATTTATTGAATTTATGCAGGGCAGCATTATGGTGTAGTAGTTAGCACTGTCGCCTCACAGCAAGAGATCATTCCTGGTTCGAACCCAGGAGGGAGCCCTTCTGTGGAGAGTTTGCATGTTCTCCCCATGTCAGCGTGGGTTTTCTCCGGGTGCTCCGGCTTCCTCCCACAGTCCAAAGACATGCAGGTTGGGGATAGGGTAATTGGTGTCATTGGTGACTCTAAATTGTCAGTAGGTGTGAATGGTTGTCTGTCTCTTGTAGGAGGAACAGTGTCGAAATCAGTCTGATGACAGATTCTGATTCCTCAGCAGCTCCGTGAGAATCCCTGTCATCATGTCACTGAGTAGCGTTAGTTGTATGATACAACCACAAAGTACTGATATGCTGCTAAATAGCAGCAGTATTTTGTTTAGGTCCATCCTCAAATCGTCTCTCGCACACACTGGATTGGGTAATAACACAGCTGTTTTCTGTTTACGTTGCACACTGTGATGTCATACAATGGAGACGAGACAAAATAACTGCGGTTATCCTGTCCACACATGACTGCTGACACCGGACTTTTCCAAAAAGTTCACCCTGGACTCCAGTTACAAATAACTCCTGTTACAGGGGCCCGAAACTGCGGTTACGTGTGGCTGAAAGGCCAAACCGTGAGCAAAGAGTCACGGTTTTATAAATAACCGCGTTGGTGTGGACAGCCCCTGAGAGTCAAATGTTTATTGCTTTGCCCGTTTCACCTCGCTAAGGGGTGGTAAAGGTGTCAATTGGAAACCCTCCAGATCCCAGTTTGTTGATTATACTATCCTGGGAAAATCCAGCGTTTTGACAACTCAGGCAGATTAACTGCCACACCAGGGTCATTAACTATGCTTTTAAGTTCACCACTGAAGGATCATATCTTTGATAAAACAGACTGTTTTCTTAAGGACTGAATACTCTACCTCCAATAAAACCACCTCCTCTCCTCCTTTTTGTCACATCTATGGGAGTCACCCCCGCTCTCTCTTACTCTCACCCTGGTGAAAATAAGATAAGAAGTCGAGATGTGGGAGTTGTAAATTCAAGTGAGTCATAATTTCACGTGTTTAATCCCTCATTAAACATGGAGTCATACTGCCATCTTGTGACGATAGTTAAGAAGGGTTCCCATAGGAATCCCATATTATATTTCGAGTTGAGATATAGTTGGATTGATTAATCAACTTGTCTTTATTAAAATGCGCTTTCTCATTTTGTATGTGATGCAACTGCACACTAGTTTGTAGTGTGTGCACGAAACATTCTATACTTCTGTTCCACAGATATATATATCAGAGGCAGAGCTGGTCGTCCACCAATTGGAAGATCAGCGGTTCAATCCCCAGCTCCTCCTGCCTGCATGCCGAAGTATCCTTGAGCAACATACTGAATCCCAAATTGCTCCGGATGGCTGTTCCATCAGTGTGTGAGTGCCTTAAAAAACAAACCTGAGTAGCAGGTGGCACCTTGTATGGTAGTCTCGGCCACCATTGTATGAATGTGTGTGTGTGAATGGGTGAATGTGACTTGTAGTGTAAAAAGCACTTTTGTGGTCGGATGACTAGAAAAGTGCTATAAAATGCAGGTCCATTACCATATATGCGGTATAATAATCATATGAAATTTAATTTGATGTTAAAAGTTGATTTTGACCATAATATAATGGGAAGAGTATGGGCTCTAGTTTCGCAGACCGGGCGAGGCGGGGGCGCAGCGCACCTGCGCTTCGCCAACTGGGTGTGGCCAGGTGGATTTTGCAAGTTTGGCACACCGTGCGCGCTGGCGCAGCTACTCCTCTTTCCCACCTCCGTCCCTCCTACCTGCGCAAGTCGGAAAGAGGGAGAAGAGAGGGCGTGGAGTGGGTTTTATACACATCACACCAATCAAATGAGCCCCTCTCCTCGCCCTTAAATGCGCCGCGCAAAGGCGTAATGGGAGTTTACTCAATTCGCCATGGCAGAAGAGAGCAGCAGCGTCAGACGGCCAGTCTTCTCCTAGGAGGAAACTGATGTTTTGGTCCGGGAGGTCCAAGCTCGCAGTGTCCGAATATACGGAACTGCGAGCAGACCTCCACGGGTTGATGATGCAAAGGTAGCCTGGGAAGAGGTCACCACAATTGTAAATCAAT
>NC_065514.1:37789401-37824782 GCF_006386435.1 Epinephelus moara
GGACAGTCGATATAAAGATACATGTATGTGCTGATTGCAGATAGTTGCATTGAATAGTGGTTTTTGGGGTATTTATTGCATTATTAATGTGCCTGATATTCTGGAAACCTGCCTGTGAGGTTTTAGCGCACCTTCGGCGAAGCCTTTTGGCACGAAGCTGTCACTGCACCAAGCTGGATCTGTCGACACCTCCCCCTGCTGTGCCACCACACCCATCTCAGCGCACCTCAGGCTGCCAAACTACCAAACTGAGCGCACGGGGTTCGCCACCCTGCGCCACCCTGTGCTGCGCCGGGAAACTAGAACCCTATATGTCTATTGTGCGTAACATGTTAAAGTATATAATCTCGCAAAATAAAGTTCATTAAGTTTCCTCCGAAATAAAGTAATGTCTAAACTAAGAGACCCACCTTGCCTCAAACACGCCCACTCAACCTGGTCGGATAAAACTAGTGATCTCCGCACTTTCCTTTCTTTTTTACTTTACTTTTCCTTTCCACTTTCCTTTTACTTTTTTCCTCTTTTTTCTTTTGCTGTCCTTCCTTCTAGTTATACTTTTTATGCTTTAACCTGTTACGCTTTTATACTCGGTTCCTGCGTAACTCTCTTTTTTTTTACGATCGAAATTGTTTTAAACTTTTAAGTTTTGCTCGCCACATCCAGGATTGTCTTGTCTGTCCTGAGTTTTCTTTCTTTTTGTCTGTGCCTTCAGTAACATTATAGCTGAAGCGACAAAGCCAGCCAATTGCAACATTTTTTTATATACATTAATAATAATAATCCAGCCGGCTTCATTCTGCTGAGAAGCCCGGGAGCTGCAAAGTGACAGTCCGGGGTCCTCTGAGAAACATCAGCCTGAGTCAACGCTGCTAAAAGTAGGAAAACTTCCCTCATCTGATGCAGCTGCTGTGTTGTGATGAGAGTTGAGGTCGAATAGGAGACTTAGTCATTTTGATATTAATTTAGGTTTCGTTAGGTAAATGGCTTTGTGCATCCCTGTGTCCCCAATTTATCTATAATCTCTATCTATTATCTCTAGTCACATACTCCCACTATCGCCAAACTGAATAACTGCCAGAAGTGTTACCTCTTGCCTTAATCCATTTATACATACTGTTGATTTTGTGTCATTTCATATCATCCTCATTTACTATTCATTTACTCTATAATCTTCATTTATTGCCAAGTTGTTGTCTGTGGATATTTCTTTTGAGCAGGAACTAAGATCCCTGTATAGAGAATTCATCCCATTGAGATTGATTCATGATTGACAAGTGTACTGGCTAATTAATAATTGGTTTCCAGAGTTATTAATTTGATTAGTCACTTCCCTCCATCAGGAGGGTGGTGCCCCTAAATTTATGACAAGTGCAAAAAGCTATTGCTCCTACACTCTATGTGTTAGCCTTGCGATAGTCTGGCGTGCCTCTTGCCCAATGTCAGTTGGGATAGGCTCCAGCCCCCCAGCAACCCCCAAGAGGATGAGCGGTTACAGAAATGAATTTATGCATGTTTTTGTATGATTTTTGAGTTAATGCTTGCCTTTTCTACTTATAGATAACTGTATCTGAGTTATGGTGAAGAGAGGCAGGACCCTCCTTACTACTTCCCCTCAACTTCTTGGGATATGTAGTTGAATACTCCATGAAAGTCATTCTGATCGTACCCATTAATTTGTGATTTTAAGATGTTTGTTGTTTCTTCTTCTGTCATGATTGATTCAATGAATGTTTCTTCTTCTTACAGACAATTAGACCAGATTGAGGAAGAAGAAAGGCAGGACACTCCCCTCTCCTCTCCTACTGACTACCATCCCTCACCTTCCCCTTGATGTAAGAATATATACATAGTTATCAGTTATGGTAATGATCTTTTTAAAGATGATGGGTTATTTACAACTATCTCTTTTAATATGTATGTTATGTAATATGTCTAATTGTTTATATGATATGTGGTATTCTCAGGTGATAGGCATGTAGACATGACTATATAAAGTCTACTCAGCACATGATCCACCCTGCTGCTGATTAGATTCAGTGCAGCCGCAGCCTTGTTAAAAACACAGGTTGTATAGCAAACCTGATGAAGCCATGGGTGAAACGCGTTGTTTGTAATGTTTCAATGAAGATTAGATTAAAAGAAGCAATTCAGCCCTCGTGTGTGTGTTGCATCTACTTATTTACTCTCAAACCGATGTTTCCTACCATCACCTGCATCAAGTTATAACGACTAACAGTGCTGAGCATGGGGCATGTGCTTTTGAATGAGTTCACCTTAAAAGCATGGGTTCACTGCTCTCATTGTGGTCATATGTTTGCTTTGTTGCAGCTGTAACCACATCCGGCATGGATGTCACAGTGGTCTGATACACCCTGGAGTACACCTGTGCATCACGGCAGCAAGTTAAACCACTGGACATAAGCAAAAACAAAATTTTCAGCTGGTGTAGAGATGCTCTGTGAAGCCACTGGAACGTTTGTGTGGTTACATTATGTTTCAAAGGATTTTCAGGAGTGTTTGCTGCAACTGTGAGTCTCAGCCATGGTGCATGTTAATCCTTCCAACAGGGCTCTATTCTTCATATGATCAGATCAGATGTTCTGATATGGAGCTTTATCCCTATCTTTATTGAAGAGAGTGGTCTATCAGTTTGAGAGCATTATTTATTGATTTCACGTTCAAAAATCCTGCCCTCGCACTCAAATAGCCTCTGCTTGCGCTTGGATCTACTCTGTTTCTGCTCAAACTGTGTGCTCGCATTCAGATACCATGTTGCTCGCACTCAAATAACCATGTTACTCGCACAGATTTCCTGCTCGAGCTTCGGCTTTTCTCCTCGCGCTCAAACTGTTTCTGTGCGCTCGTGGAATTTCTGCTCTCAGATTTCTGCCCTGCGCTTGGATTTTTTTGTGTAACAACCCTGTCAAAATCCCCCAACCAGTAGAATGCCAGATTTACTGTTGACCAATGAAATGATCCCTGCCTCCTTGTGGGCGCGCTCGCTTTAGTTTTAGAGCGTCCAGTCCGGGCGGGTACTCTTTAACCGGGTTCCCCTGTCAGGAGTTATTTTTCAACAGTCACCGGCTCACTATTATCCCTTACATATATATATGTATATATTTAAGCAATATCTCACGAGAGGGAGTGATGTACTGTATATCGTCACGGCTGTGATTCAGTCATGGGCACTATGGCACGAGGCTACAGACCGAGTGCCGAAGACAATTACAGCCGTGTGACTATATACAGTACAACGTCACGACCTCGAGTGTGATATTGCTTTTATACAACAGTTCAACAACAGCTTAAACAGCAATGCTGAGTAAGGAAATGTTAACAAAAGGTGATGAAATAAATCATTTAAGTATGTTATGTAGCTCCGCGAAAAAAACCCAGTTCCCCCAGTCTGTTGCTAGGCAACACAGCACACACGCCAGAGCGATAAATGGATAGATGTTCTATTTATTGCTCTGACACATGCCAGGAACTCACAAACTACTTTGTATTTACATTGATCTGCAACTGTGTAACTTAGTCCAGTTCGGCTGATGAAACGTTGGCAAACCTGGATGTTGGCACAGCCGGATTCAAACACACCTGGAGGTCTGCACTGAAGAGTCCTGGCTTTCCTTTTCCTCGTCCTCTCCTGACGACCACTCATAATTTAATTCAAATGTAATTTTGGGGAAAATATCCATCTTCTTGGTGTAACGCTATAGTGTCAGTTTGCGTCAATGTAGTGAGTGTGACAGTTGGTTAATTAACGGTTGTATTTATATTTATAACACCTGTGAGTGGAGTGATTTTACTGTTACATGTCCCAGTGATGTTATATCAGCACTCACCCCAGATAGCGTCGCTGAGACGTCGGCCTTTAATCGAAAATGACCACCACGCGACGTTCAAATGATCAATAAAAGAAGCTGCGCTCAGTAGGCGCTCCTTCATTAATATTCATATGCTTCGTTGACTACGACCTTTATTCATTTAGGTCAGGCTTTTCAAACTACAAATATTTCACCATTCAATGTGAGAAATCAGTGCTAACATTCAAGAATAGCTGACTGTTACCCTATTTCGTGTGTAAGTGTGCACAATGAAGAGACAAAAGTCAATTTGACAAACGGTTAAATAATGGGATCCGTTAACTCTGTTAACAGCAGCTCAACAATCAGTCCTTCATCTTGGAAAAACAGTGGTTTCAAAACTGCGCTATTACCTGTAGCCACCGGGTCAGTTTGCTTTGCAGAGGAGGAGACCTCGACTGATAAATTGCCCATAAAATCACATTAACAACATATCGAAGACAAAGGCATTCTTAAATTTCACTATTTGACCTCCGCGGTCCTCTCCGCTCCTCTCACCCACACTTGGGCATCCGTCCAGGCCGCGGAGGTCAGGCTGGGGGGCTGCGGAGGTCAGGCCCGGGCGAGACCATAGGTGAGTGGATCCCAAGTCTCGAGCCCTGCCCGGGACCACGGGTGGCAGCTCCGGGCACTTCCACTTTTAACCCAAAACGAGTGCTCACGATAACCACATACGCAGATAACATCAACTAGGGAAAATAAAGTGAAAACACCACAGTTTTAGACTGTTAGCTAACATGAGCTAAACAAGCTATCAGCTTTAGCTGGTGGGGACATGTGCTATATACACTCAGTCGTGCCTCACCACTCACCAGGAACCTCTTTTAATGGTCACAGAATAAATAACATAGCTATTTTCTGCCAATTTATTCCAGTTAGCTTACCTGAAACTAGGGTGACCATATTTTGATTTCCAAAAAAGAGGACACTCGGCCGGCCAGGACTACTTAAATGATACTCGCAGTTTACTCAAAGACGCCTTATCATTTTAATATATTTAAAATTTATATGTATGGATAGAAAATTCAGTTTTATTACAAAATAATATCTCTCAAAGACAGAAATTCAGATAGGCCTCTATAGGGGACACATACACACACTAGAGTGTGGCGATCAAAGCCCGACGGTACCCGACGGGTCGGGCTGGGTTTGGTCAAAAATGTAGAGCTACA
Organism: Epinephelus moara; assembly: GCF_006386435.1. NCBI lineage: Eukaryota > Metazoa > Chordata > Actinopteri > Perciformes > Serranidae > Epinephelus > Epinephelus moara. The sequence continues at coordinate 37,794,440 of NC_065514.1, forward strand.
TTTTTGACCAAACCCGGCCCGACCTGTTATAGCTATATAAATTGTATTCGGGCTCAGGTCGGATTCGGTCAGCTTTCAGTAAAAATGTAGTGTAAAAATAAATAAAATCCTATTGTCTGTCCTGTTTATTGCTTGGGCACTGTTATTTACGTGACAACACCTGAACATAACACACAGAGACACACATTGGCTGTTTGTTTCTACCTCTCTCCTTGCTGGAAGTCTCGGACATCCAGCCGCCCGCCTCCGCCTTGATTAAACGCTGAAAATAAAATAAAAGAGGGAGACACGTTTTTCCTATTTTATCTTATTTTGTTTTATGTCTCCATCTCCTCTCGCTGGAAGCATCGGACCTCCCGCCTCCCGCTCCCGTCTCAAACACGGAGGTCTCCCTCTCCACTGAGCATGCCCGGCCTGTTAAATAGCCTGTAACCGTTAACAACTGTGTGACACAAACTCAGTGCTTTGGTCATTAAATAATGTCGGGCTCGGTTCGGGTTTGGCAGAAATATGCGGCTCGTGCCGCGCTCTAACACACACACACAAACACACGGAAAACCGGACATTATCATCAGTTTATAAAACCCCCCCGGACGCCCCGGACGGGACGTGAAATGTGGACATGTCCGGGCAAAAGAGGACGTTTGGTCAGCCTACTGAAACCAACTGCGATGAGATGCTGTGTCCTGCGAGCTCAGTTCCAAACAAACACCGCGGAGATGAAATTCCCTCTTCAGTGGCGACTTCCATATGTGGGCGGGTATATTCTACGGCACTGGGCCGACCCAAAGCCAACGTAACAGAGACGTTTGATGAGCTGGGACAAAAGAGTATTAACTTTAAAGATATCATATATATATATGGCGCACGTGTGTAAATTAACAGTCCCTTTATTCCAAAAGTGGTAAAGAAAGCAAGGGAAGAACATTTAATTTACAGGGCTTTCCCTGGAGGGTGGGAGTGGATGAACCCAGTTAAAGAGTACCCGCCCGGACAGGACGCTGTAAAACTAAAGCCGAGCGCACCCACAAGGAGGCAGGGATCATTTCATTGGTCAACAGTAAATCTGGCATTCTATTGGTTGGGGGATTTTGACAGGGTTGTTACACAAAAAAATCCAAGCGCAGGGCAGAAATCTGAGAGCAGAAATTCCTCAAGCGCACAGAAACAGTTTGAGCGCGAGGAGAAAAGCCGAAGCTAGAGCAGGAAATCTGTGCAAGCAACATGGTATCTGAGTGCGAGCACACAGTTTGAGCAGAAACAGAGTAGATCCAAGTGCAAGCAGAGGCTATTTGAGTGCGAGGGCAGGATTTTTGAACGTGAAATCAATAAATAATGCTCTCAAACTGATAGACCACTCTCTTGAATAAAGATAGGGATAAAGCTCCATATTCTGGACCAGTAAATCCAGATCCAAGCTCTCAGGCATCCCTTGAGAAACTTGCTGGTCCCATTATGGGTGCCAAATCCATGTTTTATTATACAGCCTCTGGATCAATGGGTGTCGGTAGAACAAGTAAAATGTCATATGAAAAAATAAATGTTGCTTTAGGATCAATATTATTAATATACTAAAGTCAGTATAAATTGACTGTGGATATACATGGTCCTCAGTGAGTGTGTGGAAGCTGTGGAGCTCACACAATATACGTCACCAACACCAGCTAGCTAGGTAACATTGCTAAAAATCCATGTGCGCATGTGAGGTTATCTCACCGGATGTGTTTAATCCAGCTGTAAAGTGAAAGAACGAGCAACACCAGCTGTCTGTGTGAGTTTATTCCAGCCGGTATGAAACACACAGGCATCGTAGCTTCAGCAACAGAGAAAGCTATGACATCACTTATGCAACTTGTGTAGTCTTTCTAATTTCATATTTTCACAGTCTAATACTTCAACAGTTTTACAACAAAATAGGACTTTGTTGACTTGCAATATTATCTCTTAAATTCCCAAATATCATTTGTGCATATATATAATGTATATATATATATATATATATGCACAATGTTGCCCATAAAGTTGGAATAATTTTGTTTTGAGACACATTATTGTTTTTATTTATTGTTTTTAATCACCTTTGACCAGGTGCAATGATTACATACTGAGTCCCAATTACCCAGGTAAAACAAATTCATGTGTACCAATTATTTGGCGCTATAAAAGACAAGACATTCACTGTGTTGTTCTTTTCCTGCTTAAAGTCTGTATGCAGTAAGTCCATGTTTTCAGAATTGGCTGTATAATATTCAACTAAATTTGACACAGAAGTTCCCTAGGCCACACCTCATCTGATGCCACTGGCAATATGCCAAAAAGTGCTTGCACTCCGACAGGAGGGACACAAACAAGCCAATAATGCTGATTTCCTTTTGTGGAGTGCAGTCTGTAAAATCCTCAAACATCATTGAGAGGAGGGTCATTTGAGGCCACGAAAATCTCCAGGACGACCATGACTAACTACCAGACAAGATGATCTGCAACTGCTTAATCTGTGTCATAGAAATCAGAAAATACCAGCAAGCAGCCTTCGTCATTTGTGGAGAAGACACCATGGAATCAACGTTTCCCGCCAAACTGTAAATCGAAGATTGCTTCAGCATGGTTATGGTTACCATGGTTACTGTTCAACGCAGAGTTGCTCGACTTCGCTGGGCTAGGGAGCACAGAAGATTACAGCTTGAGCACTGGCGACATGTTGTCTTTATGGATGAGAGCTGCTATATCCTTGACCGTATAGATGGAGGACAAAGGGCGGAGTGATTACGTGGTGAGAACCGTCAACACCGTTGTGTACCGGGACATCCTGGAGAACCATTGCCTCCCACACGCAAGAGGGGTCTATGGGAACAACTTAAGGCTGCAAGACAACAACTCAAGAGCACATAGGGCAGCTGCAGTGAGAGAATTTCTTGATACAGAAGGGGTGCAGCAGATGCCATGGCCTGCTTGCTCCCCTGATATGAACCCTATCGAGCATGCCTGGGATGCCTCAGGCCAAGCCCTTAATGAGAGGGACAATATTACTCAGAGTCTACAGGAGTTAGCCCAGGATCTGACCGAAGTGTGGGATGCCCTACCCATTGACAGCATCAACAAGCTTGTGGCACGAGACTAGCTGATGGCTAGTGGTGGTGCTAGTTCTCAAGTCTTGCGCGAGTTGCCATGTAAACACAGCACGCCTGTAGGGCAGGCTAACTGAACACGGTGAGAAATTATGCTATAAAGTGGAGTAAATTAAGTTTTTTCAAGTCAATTTTGCATGCCGCAGCTTCAGGGCACTTGGATTATGACGGACGAGCCGTTCTGACGTTTTTGAAATGCATTAGCGGAGTTTTATTACATTTTCAAAATGTGGGTTCCATGCACTTCAAGTGTAGCTGTTTTTCCAGCTAGCTGTTATCCTCCGATACCCCGAACGAGTTTTGTGGATTAAAAAACTACACTGGACTTCTTGTCGGCATGAGGGTCAGTAAGTACTGTCTGTATTTTCATTCTAAAGTGGCCATTTCCTTTAATACTATTGTTCAATACCCCCAATTTTGTTTTAGCCTGCATACACAGTTTGCAAAGGTTAATTGTGGTATAATGTTCACTGTGATATGTTTGGAAGAGATTGATCAATAAAGTTTTGAGAAGATATGCACTTTATCTATCAAGAATAAATCACATTGTCACAATCATTTCATGAGAAGAGGTAAAAAATATTTAATTCCATTTTTATGGGCAACAGTGTATATATATGTATGTATATATATATATATATACATATATATGTAGCTATATATATGTATATGTATATATATATATATATATATATATATATATATATATATATATCTTTTTTTTTTCCCTGGTGGTCCACAGGAATGTGAGACACAGTAAGTACGTTCACATGATATCTGAGAAAAATGATTTATTGTGTTAGTACTAAATCGAATTTCTCAAAGTCAAACTAACACACCCAGATACTGCAATTAGGAATTGAATTACTCCTGCATGTATACAGTCAATTGGACCCAAACTGGCCTTTATAATTCCGTGCTGGGCTTTGACCCAAAAGTCAAATAGCATAAAATGTGAAACAGAAGAAGCAGCTGGTAACAACATGACGACATCTAAATCCAGAGCTGTGCATTTTTGGACGAACAAAATGTACAGAGCTGTTACGCTGTCCACCATGGTATCAGTTTGCGGCTAACTAACAGTAGCAAACTTGTTCGTCGATTGTTTGGTCTGTGATGTAGTAGGTCAACCCAAAAAGGTCCGATACTAACAAGGTGAAAGGGGGCATATCACCACCTATCGTAGCAAAGTCAGACATACTTTAGTCAATAAAGTGATTCCACTCTCGTGCTTGTACATTGGGAGGACTTTAGTCCAATTAAATGGCCTAGTCGAGCTGTAACCGTAGCTCCACTTAAGTTTGTATGTAAACGTAATGACTGTATAATACCACCACTTCCAAAGTTGTCCTGACATTTGCACTATGCAATGGCAAGGTCTTCATCGATCAGTTGTTCTTCTGTAAAACCATAACTGGCACTATGATAACAATAAGTATTGCACAAGCACACAAAATGACTGAAGACAGAATTTTACAAAGTCTTTTTCTTTTGTGTTCTGCTTCTTTCTTCTTCAGTAAAGAGTCGAACCCTGGTGTGTAGATATCCTCCAGCCAAAAGTCCAGATCTTTAGGAGTTTTCTCTTCTTCCTGCAAAGAAAATGAAAATGAAGCATCACTATGTGCAAATGAGCCCTGTGATTATTTTCACTGTCAATACTTATACACAGTGATGTGTGTTAGTTTGTAAGCTGCCTGCTCCCTTTATGTTTATCAAGTTTGAGAAAGCTGATAAATGAATTGTAATCAACTGTAGTCTAGAACACATACTATTGTGAGGAAATTTACTCACAACTTTCCATATCATTTATTATTTGTTAAACACCTTGTATAAAAATTTCCTTCAAAGCTTAACTAATGTGCAGGGCCTGAAATAACTCTTTGGATAATCAATCAGTAATGACCAGGTTCTCACAATTTCCACCAGCCAAAACAGTTTTCTTGAAACTTTTATTTCCCACCAGCCAAGTTGGCTTGTTACTAGCACATTTAGTTCATAGCCATGTTTGGCATTTGAGTTAAAAAAGAAACCCAACAACAACAACAACAACAACAACAAATAAATTCTCGTCTACTTAAATTTTTTGTATTGAATTTATTCTGCTAGTTTTATTAACAACATGATACATTATACTATCCTGTCGTAAGCTGTAGTGATCTGTGTCATGGCTAATGGAAAAACAATGACAATGCAGTAGCAGAGTGTACAGCCTGCTGCAAGATTGTGATGTAGGCTGTAACCTTATCACTGTCGTCCCTGTTTCACGGAGTCTCATGGACAGCTGTACATGTGCATTTGATGACAGGCTGAAGGATTTGGAACAGGTAAATATGATAACAGCTCGCTCTGCTGGTGATGAATTTGTGTTTTGTTATGCTGATTGGCTGAAGGAGTTTGTCCATCAAGGTGAGTACTCCCGCCCACTGAAAGTGTTTGGGATGGCAGCGGGGCCAGACTGATACAGAGAACCAAACAGAATGTTGAGGTCCCGTCATCAGGGTGTTCTTACCAGGCTAGACTTGATGCTTAATCAGTATACATTTTTAACCAAGTGTACCATAATGTGAGAGCTGCAAAAAAAAAAAAATTAAAAAAAAGATCGGGGTAACGTCAGGTTTTCTATTTGAATCAAACCATTTCCAAAAGCGGCAACCATGGAAGAAAGGGAAAAGGGCTTAAGAGAAACAACAAGGCATTCAATGGCACAAAAGAAAGAGAAACACCACCTTTCTGTTTTAATATTTAGGAATAAATGTTTTGCAATTTGAATAATAAATACTGCTGGACATAGTAAGCTTTAAAAAGACATGTCAGTGAATATTTCAAGGGACAAATAATTTCTTTAAAGTTTTCCCAGAGATCCCTCAAAACCTTGCTGTTGAGGCTTTCAGGGGGTTTCAAGTGTCAATGGAGGGGTCTCAGACCTCCACAGACCCCCAAGTTTCCACCCTGCATGCAGTGAACCTACCTGGTGCCCCAGGGGGTCATTTGGTAATTCAGTCTACAGCAGTGACTCAGCAGTCACTGGCTCTCTTACTATGGTAACTGGTTTGCAGTGTGTGAAGGCAGAGTAGTACCAAGAAATCTGAAAATGTTCCCCTCTAATGTTATGAAATCAATGAACAGTCTACACAGTGTGTCCCCTCATATATACAGCTGTCCACCTGTTTGTCTTTTTTGTTTTAGCACCAATCCATCCAAACACCACTTCATCCTGTCAATCATCCACAGCCTTTCTCACCCAAGTTACCTTTAAATAATCTGTGAGGTTTCCATGGATTGTTTGGGTGTCATACTCCTTGACAGTCCAGGAAGGTTTGGACTTAATGTTGTCCGCTGTTTCCATTGATTGTATGTCCATGTACAGAGGGTTTCTTTTAATGTTGGACTTCAGAGTGACTGGAGTAATATGCTTCTCCAGGTATCTGGCCTCAAACACCACAGGAGTGCCCTCTGGGGATGGAGGACACAAGCTTTCAATCTTAACCTCTTGCTCCCTCTGTAGAGACAATGAGGCAGGGATTAGAATCCTCACCATTCAGACTTTGAACACTTTCTACAAAGAGAAGACACTGGAGACACAGGTACAACTTAGAAGAAGTCTTTGGCATCAAATAAATGATGATGATTCCTTCAACATTTTATTTGTATTATTATAATATTATTATTATTAAAATGTTTTAACACTCTTACTCCATCACTGATGCTCAGAATAATATTAGGAGACTTTGGGATGATACAGTAAGTGGAAATAAAAAGTCTTGTCTGATATTAAAAAAAAAAAAAATCCACAAACCATTATTTAGCCTCAATTATTAAAAATGAGCAGGCAATACATTCTGGTTATTGTGAGATTTTCCCCTTCCATGCAATAAAGTAGTCCACAGCCTTTTCCTGTTTTCTGTGCCATGGGGCACTGATTTAAAAAATAACTACACATTTCTATAGCTTGTTCACTTTTTATAACCATAGCCTTATTTTTCATATTCTGTACTTATTTCTTGTCTCTATTATCTTATGCTTTTGTTATATGATTATACTGTTTCCATTTAGTTTCACTGAATCACCCTTTTTACTGCTGCAGCTATCAGATTTTCCAGCAGCTATTACCATTTAATCTTATATCATATTAACCTGTTCAGATGGCCTATCCAGTCCAATGACCATTACTTTTTTAGGATGTCTAGATCTATTAAAACCTATTAAAACAATACTTGAATCATGTAGGCCAGAAATAACATTCAACAACATCAAAGAGTCATTCCTCTACTCATCCAGGTCATCGGCATTTCTCCATCTTCCTCTCATCTCATCTTCACCATACCACCACCAGCGTCTAGACCCCGGGGGGGTTCCCTATTCGACTATGGATTCATCACTCTCCTTAAATCAAACCATCTCTATGGGGTCTAATCGCCAAAGACTTTCCACATTCTTATTTACGGAAGCCCTAAACGGTCATACATATATACATTTTATTTCCTCCGTTTTCCCGTGATAACGAGATAATTTTCCTCCATTTTCTTGTGATAACGAGATAATTTTCCTCCCTTTTCCCGTGATAACGAGATAATTAATTTGAGAGATAATGAATGAAATGTGATAGGCCTGAGATTTCCATCACACGTGACATGTCATGCTGACTGACGTCTCCTTGAACACCAACGTTAAGCCTAGTTCTCTGCTTGTTTGTGTTTTGTTTTGTGTTTTGTGCAATGAATGAATTAATGTTACAACAGTTGTTTGTCAGCTCATTTGATGGCTTCTAGTGAGGTTCAGGTTTTTTTTAAGTGATAATAGGCTACTGACACACAATAAAACTTGCATGCAGCATGCATATCAGTCTGCTCCTCTCACTCAGGAGAAACTGGACACAAATAACCAACCCGTGTGTATCGATACCTAATGTCAATGGCACCACCAGGGGGTCCGACTACCCATAACTCCGACCCGCTAATCAGACCATGCAGGTCTACAGCGAGTTTTATCGTTTTAGTCCCATAATGTGACTGCCCATTAATCCAACCATTTTAATGCCATTATTCCGACCGTCAGATTTCATACCCAGTAGTCCAACCGTCCGTTAGGCCGACCACAACACTTCCAACACCAAGCAGTCTGTGCATTTCTCCCTCACTGCGCCGGCACGGACTGTGAGGACAGAAGTGTTTATCTCATCAACAGGAAATCACATCCATCTGCTATATGTGACGTACATGCCCTTATTTTTATTATGGGACTAAAACGATAAAACTCGCCGTAGACCTGCATGGTCAGATTAGCTGGTCGGAGTTATGGGTAGTCGGACCCCCTGGTGGCGCCATTGACGTTAGGTATCGATACACACGGGCTGGTTATTTGTGTCCAGTTTCTCCTGAGTGAGAGGAGCAGACTGATATGCATGCTGCAAAACACAAAACAAAACACAAACAAGCAGAGAACTAGGCTTAACGTTGGTGTTCAAGGAGACGTCAGTCAGCATGACATGTCACTGTGATGGAAATCTCAGGCCTATCACGTTTCATTCATTATCTCTCAAATTAATTATCTCGTTATCATGGGAAAACGGAGGAAAATTATCTCATTATCACAGGAAAAAGGAGGAAAATTATCTCGCTATCACGGGAAAACGGAGGAATTATCTCGTTATCACGAGAAAACGGAGGAAATAAAATGTATGTATGTATGACCGTTTAGGGCTTCCGTACTTATTCATTCGTTCACATGTTAATAAATATTCTTTTACCATAAAAACGTGTCTCTCCTGATTGAAATAGGCCTACCCAATTTATTTAGTCACAGCTTGGTCCTTATTCGCAAACATCTCTGTATGTGAATGTCTGCAGTCTGTATGTTATACAGAAATTGATTTTGTTTACTCACAAAACAACTATACATGGTATTTACATCTTCTTATCTGCAGGAACAGATGAGCAGACAGAATTTGACAGCAGTTAATAATTGTAATCACTTGAACATTTCCATGGCAAAGAGTCTTGGGGGCTGTCCATCAGTGGTTTGCAGTCTCTGCCCTTGCAGACTTTACATGATGACAGTGAACTTCTCACAGTATGTACGACTGAAGTCTGCAAGGGCTCAGTCCGCAAGTCTAGAGGGTGGACACTTGGATGCAGCCTATGATTATCATCTGACTCCACCAAAATACACAGACTTATATGACTAGATGTCTATAGGCCGATCACATGTTCTATATCATCTGAAGTGGACTGCAGTACAGCCACGCCCCCTTTTTTAACAAACATGGCCAAACGTGAGGCAAGGTGGAAGTGCAAGGCACATTTCAGTCAATTAATCATATTGTTAAAGTACATCATTTGTGTTTAAACTGTGTTTAAACATGAGGGGCTCTAGTTTCCCAGCGCAGCGCAGGGTTGCGCAGAGTGGCGAACCCCGCGCAGAGCTAGTTTCGAGCAGTGCAACGCGAGGCGCGCTCAGTTTGGTAGTTTGGCAGACCGAGGTGAGGAGGTGTCGACAGATCCAGCTTGGCGCAGTGACAGTTTTGTGCCAAAAGGCTTCGCCGAAGGTGCACTAAAAGCTCGCCAGCTGAAACCACTTCTACTCTCAGCGCAGGCGGAGCGCAGGCGGTGTAAGCCGAAGTTTGGCTGACCGGCAGACAGTGCGCACATGTCACCAAAACCTCACAGGCAGGTTTCCAGAATGTCAGGCACATTAACAATGCAATAAATACCCAACAAAAACACTATTCAATGCAACTATCTGCAATCAGCACATAAATGTATCTCTATATCGACTGTCCCGTCACATCTGATGTCATATCAAAGGGGATTGGCACCGTTTGGCACGTTTGGCACGCGTAATGGAAACCCAACCTAATTTGATTAACACAGCTGCAAAATAATGAGTTCACATCCCTCTCAGACAACCACAAAAGCCACAGCATCAGATAGGGAGTATATATTCAGCATCTGTCATCTTAGAAAAGTCAAAAGAAAAGACACAGAGTGAAACTGCGAGAGAGAAAGAGAGAGTGCACGCACGAGAGAAATGCAACATTGATTTACAATTGTGGTGACCTCCTCCCAGGCTACCTTTGCATCATCAGCCCGTGGAGGTCTGCTCACAGTTCCGGACACTGCGAGCTTGGACCTCCCGGACCAAACACATTTCCTCCTGGGAGAAGTTTGGCCGTTGTGGAAGCATACATCAAAAGGTCTGGAGCTGGGCCAGAAATCTCGCGACCTCGTTCCAATCTTCTCAAACGGACGTTCTTTGTTTTCCATTAGATATCAAAAACTCAAATACTCAGAGGTAAAAATCACTGGAGACACGTAGAATCAGATGCAACTGAGTTTAATGTGCTCACAGGCAACAAACACATCACAACTCAATGAGTCAAGCTCCAGAGCAAGACTGAAATCTCTTTGTTTGCGCACTCGTTTTTATTGTGAAGATTTTCTGCTGAGTCGTCTCTTTCTTAACCCTTCCCACTTGGCTCTGATCGTAACGGTGTCACATTTCTGCTGAGTTTCCACTTTTTCTTTAGTCCTTCCCCCTTGGAGCTGAAACATAACGGTGTCACATTTCTCTTGTCTCCCCCTGATGGCTGCTTTAATCCTTGCACTCATTCATAATAGTATTCCCACTCTCCTTTTCTCCCTTGGAGCCAATTCCACCGTATAATGCTTTTCTGGGCAGTCCAAACCCCACCTCTTTACTTGTACTCGTAATGTTTTTCTGGACAATCTAAGACCGCCTCCTCTTACCAGGGTCATATCAGGACAAGCTGTAATTCCCCTAACTTTCCACCAGTGTTTCTGAGCCCATCTTCATGCTATTTTTAGAAATGATGCCTAGGTACTTCTCCACCACAATGCTTAAGTGCTGAGTGAGTGTATGTGTGTCATAAGAATACATGAAATAATAACCCAGTGTGTGATTTGTCAGTTAAACAGAGTACATTGCTTCAACAGGTATCTTTTTAAAAGTCAACTTAAAGGTACAGTATATGTCTTCAATAAATCAGTACATTACACTACACCGTCTGACACTGCTGCTCTCTTCTGCCATGGCGAATTGAGTAAACTGTCATTACGCCTTCGCGCGGCGCATTTAAGGGCGAGGAGAGGGGTTGTGTGTGATGGTGTGATATGTGTAAAACCCACTCCACGCCTTCTCTCCTCCCTCTTTCCGACTTGCGCAGGTAGGAGGGACGGAGGTGGAAAAGAGGAGTAGCTGCGCCAGGCACACGGTGTGCCAAACTTGCAAAATCCGCCTGGCCACACCCAGTTGGCGAAGCGCAGGTGCACTGCGCCCCCGCCTCGCCCGGTCTGCGAAACTAGAGCCCCATATGTTTAAACATGAGAGGTTATATTATTCATACATGTCAAAAATCATAGGAAAGATTTGTAGCTTTTACTAAGGATTTTTTCAAAAATATCCACCCATTGGAATGGATGGTGGATCTGATTGTCACCAGAAAATTAACAAGAGAAATATTGTTTAACTGGAATAATACTGTTCTGGTTTGATTTTCTAATGATACATTCAGTTTATAATGCATCTTATTGATCATTTCCACAAAATATTAATCTCAGGAGGTTTTCAACTTACTGGAGAAACTGAGGATATTTTGAGTCATGATGACAAATATAGTACACTATTCAAAATATACAGAAACTGTTGAGTAAACTTAAATATTGTCAGAACCTACATGATATGTCATATCAACACAGATTTTTTTTTTTTTTAGCTATTCGTTGTTGACAATGTTCATATCATTGAACTTTACTATTTACATGAGCCAAGACTAAAAACTTAAGATAATATTAAACAGGTTTGATTTTGTTGAAATATAAAACAAGAAAAACACTGACTTCGAGGTCACAGGAACACATAGCAACTGAAGTCAAACTCTCATGACTTTGCTCCGATATTGGAAATTTGTCTTGACAGTGAAAGTGACCTTAGTTGATATTATACCTTGGTTGTGCAAATTCCCTTACACATTTACAATAATTCAAGCAGCCAGGCTCTAATGATAGGTGGTTTGGGTATACTGGACAGATTGTAAAGCCCCCCCAAGACAAACCTTTGATTTTGGACTATATACACTTCACTTACTTCATTTCACTTTACTTCACCTCATTTTACTTTACAGCTCTGAGACAACCCTCATTTTGTTGTTACTATCCTGTTCAAAAACATGACAAGATTCTGGATGAAATATTACATCATACTGTTGTCCTCTGGAAATGATGACTGATGAATACTGAATGCAGCTCTCTCCACAGCTCCACATTGTGATGATCTTTGCTAGATCATTCAGACTTAATTGCATATTATGAATAATGTATTTGGCTTTGCATGTAATGTAGAATATTACAGAAAAAAAATACAGCTGTATATGTTGTAGCAACTCATAATGTACTGACTGCACATACTGTAATCATTTAAATGTAATTAAAGTTCCTAATTTAAAGATCTGCACATAACATGTAATAATTCTAAAAAGGGTACTCTCCTTGTCTTTTTAAAGCATAGGACAGAGATGGGCAAAAACACATCAAAATGTATTTTGATACAAAATACAAAATACCCCTCAAATAAATGTATCAAAATAAAATACAAAATACTGGTGCCAGAAAATGTATCAAAACAAAATACATGTATTTTATATTTTCAAATACAGAAAATACTTTTTTTCTTTTTCTTTTTGCCAGCGACCCGCAGCTCTATAGGTCACTCTGTCGGTCGGTCGGTTGGTCAGTCCACAAAGCTTTTCATGAATAACTCAAAAAGTCCTTGACCAAAAATGCTCAAATTTTGCATTTTGCATACTGCAGCTAGAGACCATGAGTAACTATACCAGAAAGAATGCCCATGATTCCATAGGTGGTACTATACTAACTGATTCAATTCTTTTTGTGAATAACTCAAAAAGTCCTTGACCAAAAATGTTCAAAATTTACAAGCTGCAATTAGAGACCACAAGTAACTATGCCAGAAAGAACAATCTTGATTCATCCATTAATGGCGTGATAGTAGCAAATTTGGTCACAGCTATTGCAAATTTGCGCTTGTTTTCTGACAATTTGGTATAGCAAAGTATTCAGGTTTGGGCTATAGGATATACACAGTTAGCAGTTACACAGTTAATAAGACAGTTAGCATAAGCATCGCCAGCTTGATATTATAACTATCAACACCATGTATTTATACAATAGGCTATGTAGCCAGACCCAGACATAAATCATACATCAAGCCAGTTGACATCTGTCACACTCAGATAAAATAGTTACCTTGACAGACAATCGGTTAAACCTGGAAGACGTGAGCAGCAAGGTAGTCTGCTGGTAGTGTGGGTCCATCCACGTGAGCAGCATGCCTGGCAAGTCTAGTCCAGGGGCGGACTGGGACTAAAAAACAGCCCTGGACTTTTACTCGGCCCAGCCCACAACAACCGGTGCCCATACGGTATGCGCTTCCTTCTTCTTCAATTTGATTGGCGGCCGGCCGGCTCATAGATATCTATGGGCTGGCTGGCATCCAATTTAAAGGCTGCCACCTAGCGGACTGGACGTGAACAGTAGATTATCAGGGAGAAAAAGGGAAAAACAAAAAACAAAAAAAAACGGTGATGACTGCATGGCGGCCGCTGGCCGTCCTGGAGTACCGGCCGTTCTGTGATTCTCCAGAACCGTCCTGGAGTACCGGCCGTTCTGTGATTCTCCAGAACCTCCAGATGGCCAGTCCGCCCCTGGTCTAGTCTAGCTGTGCTGTGAACTGTCCATCAACGGTCTAGCTACTGTAGCTAGTTAACTTGTTTACTGTCTAACTTGGAGCCTTTGGCGCCCTGTGTTCAACTTTTTTCAAATGAAAAAGAGAAAAAAAAGCTAGGGACATGTAGGCTACCCTAAAATATTATTTATTGATTCAGATTTAGATTCAGACAACTTTATTGATCCCCCATGAGGCAATTCATTTGTAGCATACTCATCCCAAGCATCAACCACAACAACATACAATTTCCTATGTTATGCACAGTCCAGTAAAACAGACCACTAGGTCATTGAAGTGCACATTGAATGGCCCAAGTTTAAAAAACATATAGATAAAAATATTTTTAAAAAAAAGAAAAGTAAAAAATATTGTTACATCCAATATTATAAGAATGTGTAGCCTATTATTTTTGTTTTTTTGTTTTGTATTTTGAGTATTTTAATTACAAAAGTACTCCACTCAAAGGTATTTTGTTACAAATTACATTTGCTTTTTATTGGCCTTATCAAATACAAATTACAAAATACTCAAATGTAATTGAAATACGTATTTTAAACACAAGTAATAGAAATACTGCCCATCTCTGGCATAGGAACACCATTAGTTTTACATGACACAAGTGGAGTTCTTTATTTCAAGCAGCTGGACTTTGTTTGGTCAAAACATCATTTTCATCAGTCGGTTTATATTTAATGAAACGTCTTGGATGTGTGACAAAGTTCAGGTCTATAAGATATCCAGTGGGCTGGACAAAAGATCATCTTTACAGAGATGATGCTGAATTTAATGTACTGGGTGATTCTTAGCATGTGAAGTAATTGCTTCTGTCAGTGCTGCCGGAAGACTCTGCAACTTAGTGAATACAGCCAGCAAGATCATTGGTAGCCCTCTGCCCTACCTCACAGACATCTTCAACATCCGCCTCACCTGCAGAGCTATTAGCATTGTTGGTGACACCTCCCACCGTTCACACTCCCACTTCAGCCTCCTGCCTTCGGGGAGAAGGTACCGGAGCCTCCGGGCCCACTCCACAAGACTCACAAAAAGCTTTAGCCACCAGGCTGTCAGGATGTTGAACTCTGTCCACTACCTCCCCCCTCTGCCCCCCACCCCTGGATTGTAATTCAACCCATTGCACATAAAGACTACCTCTGCTGTTTAGCACATAAACCCACTACATCTGCACCCCAGTGTTATATTATATTAAATTACAAACTGCTGCTGACTGTCTGTTTTTACACTGTGCACTTTACTTCACTTAACCTTAACCATTTGCTCCACTCCATATCTTAACTGCTGCTGTTGGTCATTTGCACTACATGTGCATCACGTACATCCCAAAGGCTGCTCTAACATGCACCTTGATCACCTTGATTGCACATAGGTTTAGAGTATCTTCTAGAGTGTCTTGTCTTTTAGTTATACTGCTTATCTTTATTTTTACTTGTACATATTGTTTTTACTGTACTATTATTATTATTATTATTCCAATTTAGCTTTCTTTTAGCTCTTAAATTGTAAGACATTATACTAGGTGAGAGGGAAACAGAATTTTGATTCTGTGTATGTCTGGACATATAGCAATTGACAATAAAAGCCTTTTGAACTTTGAACTTTTTGAACAAAGCTGATGATACAGGCAGATGTAACTTAAGTACAAAATAAAGAAGAACCAAACCTAAACTGAAAACAAACCAGAATGTCACTATGAACACCGGGAAGCAATCCAACATGGAACACGAGAGACCAACACAGGCAGAGGAAAAGGAGCAGGGAAAGACACCATGAACCGACAAACTGACAAAGGGAAAGACACAGGTATATATACACAGAAAACTAATCACAAGAATGAGACACAGCTGGAGTAGGCTGGCTCGGACAACAAGAGGGAAACACAGGGATTGGCTGACAATGAGGGTGTGGAGGGAACACTAGGGTGCAGCAAACAAGACTAATACAAGACAGGTGTGTCAGAAAACAGTCAGGAAACAGACAATGGTAGAAAAAAACACAAGACATGACTCGTGGGGTTCATCCCAATACTTGATTTTGCATCCACGTTTCCCTCACTTGCATCTCCTCCTTGCGTCTTGGCTCCGCCCTTGTAAGACACAGTGGAGAGATGCGAGGAGAGAAGAAACGAGGAAATATGACTTTAGAGAGATGAGACCTCCTTTCCTCTGAAACGTCATGTAAAGCGACGTCCGTTTCTGATGATGGCGGCAGCTGATTACAGCTGGATCAGCTGTGAGGAGGCTATATTAACAGCTATAGAAATGTTTAATGGAGTATGTGTCTGCACACATGATGTCATTCATATATAATGATAAAGCTACAGATACAGTTATCAGTAGCAGAGCAGCAGTGTTTTCTCTCTGTCTAACAATCACCTGCACATGAACAACAAGCTGTGCACTGTATTTATAATATGTATTGTGACCTGCAGTCACAGAATGTGATTATATGGTTTAGGCCTTTTAGCTCATTATTTGCATCTATATTGATCAATATTCTGATTGTGAATTCATTATTTAATAACCCAGAAAATGGTTATGGTGTCTTTGATTTGGTGTCTAGAAATGATTTATTAGGCCAAATATTTCATTAAAATTCTGTGACTCATCAACTTTACGCTCAGGTGTGACTTTAATTGTATTTATAATAAAAGCTGATGAGGGAAGTATCATGAAGATAAAAATCTTTCTAATAAATGAAGAAAGTCATTTGTGCTCCTTTTTGATTTTTAACTTGATGTTGAATCAGAAAACAAACAAAATACATAACTTGGGGGTGATACACTTCAGTTTAATCTCTTATCTGTCCTCCCTCTGGTATGAAACTCCAGTTATATTGTATCAGATCAGTCCAATAAGCTGCTGCGCTGTGCTGTCCAATCAATAACTGATAGCCCATTGGGGGGATGTGTCGGTCCGTAAAAGACAAAGGCTAAACCAGTGTATCCTCGCTTCCCTCCCCTCTGAAAGCCTCCTCTCTCCTCTCTCCTCTCTCCTCTCTCCTCTCTCCTCTCTCGACTCCTTGACTCCTCCTAGCGCATTTAACGTATTGAGATGTCCTACAAGATGGCAGGTTTCAATCGATTTCTGGGTCAGGTGATCAAGGACAGCGGAGTCGAGGAGGGATATAGGGATGAACTCATGAAGAAATAGGGGCCTTTCCAAAACCAGACCCTACCCACTCCCACTCCACCGTGGAGTGTAACTCTGTTTGTAGTCATCTTCACAGCTGAATGAAGCACCCTTCATCAAGGTGTAGGGGACAAACACAGCAGCAAGGTTTGGGACAAACTTCCCTCTCTGTGGCAGAAAGAGGAACTTTCATAACTTTTCATAACTACAGAGAAAAATATAACTTAATCCAGTTTTATGTTGTTCATAAAGGAGAAAAAAAAACCTTTCACCCTTTTTATGTTGTTCATATGTATGTGTAGCACCTACATTTAACCTGTATGTGCTGCTATTATTTACCCTTATATTTGTTTATTATATTATATTACATTATATATTATTTTAAACATATTTGGGCTTTTCACTCTAATGCTTATAAGTTGTTTGGTTTTTGTAACAGTTGTAAATATACAGCACTACAATCAAATGATTAAGACTGCTTTCTACAGACTACAGAAGGATGTTTTGTCCTTTATACAATGTAACCTTTAAAATGTTAATGTCTGTTTGACAATAAATGTCTATATATGTATATTATAAACACTTAAAAACTGTAATGTCACACATTACTTCTTATTCCTTATGAACTAATGTCACTTGAACTACTTATTATGAACTACTTTCTTATTTGTTCACAAGTCCATTCTGTCCGGTGGCTTGGTAACTCGACCAAACCTTGTAACAGTCCCTGTAGGTCGAAGGTGACTTCTATTTCTCCTAAGAAGACCCCTCTCAGTCTCAACCACATATGATCTCGGGGTGGTGGCTGTACCCACGACTGCTCCTGTAGTTCCTTCTGTGGTGATCCAGACCTTCTGTCCAGATGTGAGTTCTAGGAGTGGTCTGGAGCGATGTCTCAGGTTGTAATTTGCTGCCTGCCTACAACTTCCCTCCTCATCCTTCTTGCGAAAAGCCTGAAGATCCGGCCACATAGGCTCCAGCTTGGCTGTGGGTTGAGGTAGGGAGGTATGCAGGTTTCTCCCCATAAGCAGCTGAGCTGGCGAGAACCCATGCTCCAGTGGAGTGGCTCTGTATGCCAGCAGAGCTCTGCAGTAATCATTGTCTCTTTTCCACAGATTCTTCACGGTCTGAACCTCGCGCTTTGCTTCCCCATTTGCTTGAGGATAACGTGGGCTGCTTGTGCTGTGTGTGAACTTGTACTCCTTTGCAAACTGTTGAAACAGCTCGGATGAAAACTGCGGCCCGTTATCAGACACCACAGTTTCCGCAGTTCCGTGTCTGGCAAAGGCCTCTTTCACAGCTCTGATAGTAACCTCAGCCGAAGTAGACTTGAGCTCTGCAACCTCAATATATCGTGAGAAATAGTCAATGATGAGCAGGTAATTTTTCTTTGACCACTCAAACAGATCCCTACCAACCCTCTGCCAAGGGCGGTCTGGGACTGGGGTGGACAACAGTGGTTCTCTGTACTGCATTCTGTGTTTTTGACATAGCTCACAGCTCTCCACCATTTGACCTATCTGTGCAGAGATGCCAGGCCACCATACAGACTCTTTAGCTCTGGCTCTGCATTTTGAAATCCCCTGATGTCCTTCATGCAGCCACTGTAGGACATCTGCTCTCAAATGGGGTGGAATAACAAGTCTTTCTCCTTTCATGAGAAGGCCCTGAGCAAGTTGAAAGTCTGCTCTGTCTTGCCAGTCCGGCTTAATCGCAGGGTCAAGCTCGCACTTCTCCGGCCACCCTGTGAGACAGTATTTTGTCACCTTTTTGCAAACTTCATCCTCTTTCTGAGCTGTTTTGATCTCCTCCAGCCTTTTGTCAGTGGCAGGGAGACAAGACACAACACAGTCCATGAAAACCTCAACATCTCTCTCCAGCTGTAGATCCCCTCTTGGTGGGTGGACCCCCCAGTGGGGCTCTGGACAGGGCATCTGCTGTGACAAGGTTCTTGCCTGGACCATGGATGATGTCATATGAGAATCGCAGCAGCCGCAGGCGAAATCTTAGGATTCTCGGAGGAAGATCATCTAAGCCTCTAGTGCTCAGTAGTGGAACCAGGGGCTTATGGTCTGTTAGTAATGTGAAACGAAGCCCCATCAGGTATGATGTGAGTCTTTCACATGCCCATGTTACTGCCAGCGCCTCTTTTTCAATTTGCCTAGCGCTTTTCTGTGTCCATTAATCCTCTCGAGATGTATGTCACTGGGCGCCATGAGCTGTCAGCCTGTTTCTGTGTGAGGACGGCTCCAATGCCGTATGGCGATGCATCGGCAGCGACCTTTGTGTCTGCTGTGTTGAAATACTGAGCCAGCACTTCCGGTGAGCTTAGTATCTCTTTAAGCTTCTGAAAAGCTGTCTCCTGGGGCTCTGCCCATATCCATTCATTCCTCTCTTTCTGCAGTTCTTTCAGTGGCGTGGTTATTGTGGCAAGCTGGGGCAGAAACTTAGCGAGGTAGTTGGCCATGCCCAGAAGGCGACGTACATCCTCCACGCTTGTAGGCTGTGGCAACTGTTGGATAGCTTTTACCTTATTTGGGTCGGGCTCGATGCCGTTTGCGGAAACTTTGTGGCCCACAAACATGATTTCTTCCCTTGCAAACTCACACTTGTCATTCAGAGTGAGACCCTCCTGTTGCATCTTTTAAAGGACACGATGCAGTCTGTGGTCGTGCTCCTGTCTGTCTCTGCCGTACACAAGAACGTCGTCCGCATGACAGAGCACTCCATTGAAACCCTCCAGCATCTGTGACATCCTCCTCTGAAAATGTTCAGGAGCTGATGCTATGCCGAAAGGGAGTCTGTTGAATTGTTATCTCCCAAAAGGAGTGATGAAGGTCGTGAGGGGTCGTGACTCTGGTGTGAGAGGGATTTGCCAAAATCCAGATTGTGCATCCAGTTTTGAGAACATTTTAGCATCCTTCATCATTGCCAGTGTTTGATCCACTGCAGGGAGAATATGGCGTTCTCTTTTCACAACAGTGTTCAAAGGTGTTAGATCGACACAAATCCTGGGTGGCTTTTTTTCCGGTTTTGGGATGACGACCATCCCTGAGCACCATGCTGTTGGCTCAGTTACTTTCGAGATAACACCCATTTCTTCCATTCTCTTCAACTCTGCCTGCACGGCCTCTCTGAGGGGCAAAGGAACCCATCTGGGTGCTGAGAGGGCAACAGGTGTGGCTCCTATTTCTAGTTCAATGTGATAGGGCTCTTTTAGTTTTCCTAGTTCTCGAAAAACTGCTGCTCTGAAGTCTGTCTCTGTCCTTATGACATCTACTCTTTGCACTAGTCTCATAGCCTCCACTGCTGGTCTGCCTAACAGTGGCTTTGCTAATCCTGACACAAGGTAGACATCTTGTGAGGTGCTGTGCCCTTTAGCTGCCATTTTAGCTGTAAATTGGCCTGGCACTTTACAGTAAGTGAGTATCTACCTGGGCCTAGCAGTCTCTTTTTTGTTTTCTGCAGCTTGCCATCTTGTTCTGGTTTGTAAAACTTCTCAGGTATCGATGTAACATCAGCCCGTGTCTAGTTTGAAAAACCTATTTTCATCATTTACCTGGACTGACTCTATCCATGGCTCTGATATCTCTGTTCCTATTTCGCCTACGAATGCATATTCTTCAGTGTTTATGTCAGCTACGTGTTCTGTAACTTCACGTAGCCCTGCTACATCACCTGAACGACAAACTGCAGCAAAATGTCCCTTTTTGTGACACTTTCGACACTCAACTTCTCTAGCTGGGCAGTCTTTCCATGAATGTTTGTTCTTTCTACCACACCGGCCATACTCTTTCTCATCCCGACTTTCTGGCTTTTTTTTCTTGCTTGTCTGTTTCTTTCCTTTTTTCATTTTTGTCCTAATGGCGTCCATGTTTGATATGTTGTCCTCCACTGCACAGCCGTGCAGTATCATTTGCTGTTTCTTCACAGTCTCACTTTGTCAACTCAAGAGTCCATTTGTAGCTGTTCTGACAGTCTTTTGTCCTTTATTCCCACTACAATTCTGTCCCTTATGAGTTCGTCTTTCAGTGCTCCAAAGCCACAATTTTCTGCAAGTTTGTGCACAGCTGTGATGTATGCCTCTACAGTCTCTCCGTCTTGCTGACGTCTAACATTGAACTGTGCTCTTTCAAAAATAACATTGTGTTTTCCCATGTAGTGCTGTTCAAATGCTCCTTTAACAGCCTCATATTTCTTTTTGTCTGCATCAGTCATGGTAAAACTGCCAATACATCATCTGCTGCGTCACCCATTGCATACAGGAGTGAATTCACCTGATATTCCTCGTCTTTTTTATCGAGAGCTGTTGCAATGCGAAACGTCTCAAACCTCCTTATCCAGCGAGGCCAGTCTGCTGGACTTGAAAAGTCAAATTGCTCTGGGGAAGTTATTTGTACAGCCGTCGCCATCCTTGTTGCTGGTTCCCTCGTTTCCTCACGTTCAGGATCAGAACTTTCAGATGCGTCGGACTCGTTGCTCTGTACTTCTCTTCCTTCTGCCTGCATGCGAGCGGCTCCATTGTCTAGCAGCTCACTCACTGACGAGCTGGTGTGCTTTCACTTTCTGCTGTCATCGGAATGCCAGTCTTTTCACGTTGTAAACTGCACGAAACTTTTTTCTTCAGCTAACATGTGCTTTGTTACACAAAAAACTCGCGGAAACGTACAATTCGGCACTTCTGACACCGTGTGTAATAATCACTCGGGACGCCGTGGACGTAGTGTTTACTGAAGTAATCAGAAAACAGCACACTTGCCATACAGCACTCTGGGAACAGTGCATTCTGGGAACAGTAGTCCTACTACTACAATAGATAAGTTATGTTTGCATGTTATAATGTAGCTGATACACTGAGACATGTGGTTAGGTTTATACAAAAAAAAAACACTTGGTTATGGTTGAGAAAACATCATGTTTTGGCTTCAAATACCTAGCTTGGGGGGCACAATGCCCGCTGAAAAAGCAGGTAGGTGTTGGTGAAAAGCAACTGCTTTTTGATGCACTATTCCCGCTGGAAAAACAGTGACAGGTCGCTACAAAACACCCACATTTAGTGCCTAAAAAGCTGTTGGAAACACAGCAATAACTTGCTAAATCACAACCAGTGTTATTTGTTGGGGTTGAACAGTAGTCTGCAC
Source organism: Epinephelus moara (assembly GCF_006386435.1). Lineage (NCBI taxonomy): Eukaryota > Metazoa > Chordata > Actinopteri > Perciformes > Serranidae > Epinephelus > Epinephelus moara. The sequence goes on from NC_065514.1 coordinate 37,816,613, forward strand.
TTTGGCAGTCACACCATCCACAATCCCCTCCACCTCCCAATGAAAAAATTCAGCTCACATACACTTTAGAAATGCTAATATAATATGTATGAAACGCGCATATGCAACATAATCATGGTTTGCAGAAACCTCTGGTGACTTGGCTGCCCCATTTTGTAGCGAAAACGCCTAAAATGACATACCCAAATTAAAATGACTGTAGCCTCTGAACCGCTCTGACTACATGCATGCATGAGGTCTTGCCAAAAAGAAAACTCTCTGAAGTGTTAGAAATGATAGAGAGACAGAGTAATTGCCTAACATAAAATAAAAAATGATTTTCAGGATGAATAACTGTCTGTGGCTTCATCTGAGCAGGTAAATGACACTGTGGGGCTTTAGGCACACTATCAATGAACATTTGTTTCAAGTTTGAAGAAAATTGCTCAAAGTTAGACCATTCTACAGTGTTTTTTCCATGAAAAGATCCAGGCGGAGCTACAAATGACAGAGCACTCACTCCGCTTCAAAACAGTACTATCAGTGATCAAACAACACTCAGCCAGCCAGACATCGTACCTTATTGAAATCAGGCGTGATTATGATAGCTGATGTTGTTTATGACAGAAACACCATAAAATATCACCAAATAAAGCCATATGAAACGTGAAAGTTGTGATCCTACTTTCTAGGCGGTATATCTCTGCCAAAAATAGTGGTAGGAGTGAGACTCTTACCTTTTATAAACCAGCTACGTGTCCACTAATGGCTCGGCATGAGATCGTGAGTAATCCTTTAACTTTTCCCCTCGAAAAAACGGCATGACATGACTTGTCACCACTCATCGTGATTTTGGACTTCGTGTATTTAGGCTGCTCTGGTGCGAAATCCATAAGGAATAAAAGAAAAACGATGAATCCGGCGAATCCCGATACCAAACATCACATGGTTTGATGACATAGTGCGCCTGTGAGATCCCATTTAACAGAGGAGGGAGGGAGCGCGGACGCTGGCGTCCGAGGGGAGTTAGTACCGTATATTTCCAAATAGTCAGTGGCAAATAGCCGCCGGGTACCTAATAGCCGCCGGGGGTTTGCGTATTAAACGCCAGTCCGATTAAACGCCCGGGTGATTATTTCCTCATTCATTGCCTCATGGCTGTTCCTCCTTGAGGGACTGTTTGCGCTTTTACGCACGGGTCGGTGGTGAAGTGGTGCACATGACTCGTGCTACGGACAGACGGACGGACGGACGGACAGAAAGCCACATATCTAAAACAGGTAATACATCTGGCTACATCTTTCCCACATTAAATATCCGTGATCGCCTTGACCCACGTGCATAAAAGCGCACACAATTCCGTGTCCTCTCACCGTGGATGCTGTGATTTGATGGCCCGGTACTCATTGCAGCCCACTCTTATAAGACCCAATAATAATAATAATAATAATAAGTTACTGTGGACCTATATGCCATGCCTTTTAATAAAATTACCATAAGAGTTCGCTGAAAAACAGGTAATGTAAGCCTGAATTACTCACGTGCGTCCCCGGTGAAAATCGTTGACATGCATGGGGAATACAGCTTCTACAGGCTCGCCATAGCTTACTATCAGGACTCAGGGACCAGAATTAGGGATGGCGGACCGTCGGAATGGCAATATTTCGGTGTGGCGGCCTATAACTGTTGGTTAAATGGCCCGTTCGGTTGGTATTCGGATAACTGGGGCTTTACTGGTATAATGCAATAGCACCACCAAGCTGTGAAACCCGTGTACACGTGTACATGAAAAAAATGACCCACTCTGAACGTTTAGAGATTTTTGTACACAACCTCACCCCTACATTATACAGTATTTTTGCACTAAAAAACATACTGGACAGGAACGGTAACCAAATAATGGCCTGGTGCAGGTCGGTGCAAAAAAAATAAAAGCCTTGAGCAAATAGCCGCCTGGTTCTTTTAAACGCCTGGGATCAAAATCGATTTTGTGAAATAAACGCCTGGGCTACTATTTGGAAAAATACGGTAACTGGAATAATCAACACGTTCTCATACCAAGCCATCACATATCAGGTCTTAGGTTTAACAATGTGACAGAGAATGTATTGGTTGTGTGAGCCCAAGCTTAAAACCTCTTGTGTATAAAGAATCCTCAGGTTGAGTTACTTAAATTTGCATTCACCACAGATAGGCCGCTAAATACAGTAGAAGAAGTTCTCAAACAGTACTTTATTAACCACCACACACATACAATGCAAGCCAATATATATATATATATATATATATATATATAATATATATATATATATATATATATATATATATATATATATATATAATATATCCTACTGAAGAAGCAACTCGCTGCCATGTGGTGAACTATCAGCAACACAGTGACTGCTACAGAGCATAAAGCTGGAAACTGGACAATATTGGTGTCCTTCATATTATAACAAAATGCCCTTTCTTTTCTATCATTCTGTGTATACTTGTATTTTTTGTACATTTGTATATGTTCTGCTATCATATATTGGTATTTGAGGATGTTGTGAACAGTGTAGCTCTTAAATGATATTTTGGCAAGATGGCGTCCCTAGTGTGGACGCCTGTTACAGCAGCTCCTGCTCACCGCCAAGTTTTTCTCCATTTTTTTTTCTTTATAACTTTATTACTTTTTTCAGTTTAGCTAGCTAGCACTTTTGTTTTGTTTTGGTATGGAGACGAAGACCGCTCTCTTCATAGCGGTCTTTCTCCCATTTCTCTATAGATATGATCGTGTGCGGGGACCCGGCGCCCAGCCGTGGCTACATTGTTTACACCCGGGACCAGCTGTTAGCACTACGACACGCGGCGGTGCGGCCCAAGGAGAGGCACGATATTCCCCACGAGCTGTGGAGAAGGAGACGGAGATGTCGCGCCGGAGTGCAGCGCCGATACCGTAGGAGACGGTACAAACCCGTCCTCCCGTTCTGGGGAACGTAAAGGCCCTGACACACTGAGCCGACGATCGGCCGTCGACCAAAATCGGGCTGTCGGAGAGCGTCTGTCGCCCTAGTTTTTGCGGTGTGTCCCGCACCGTCGGCACTTTGGTGTCGGCGTCAGCAGCTTTTCGGCCGATGGAGCATGTTGAATTGGCGGCGGAGCTTGTCGGTGAGAGAGATCACTCTGATTGGCTGTTCAGGTTTTATTCCCTCACCCCTGTAGCGACTGAATCTGCCTGTAGTGAAACCGGGGCTCCACTTTACTCGGCTGCCTGACAGATCCGCTGCTACTTCCCACTTTAACCTGAATAACAAACCGGAGCTCGGTGCTCAGGTTGGATCCAAACGGAGAGCTCCGGTTTGTTACTCAGGTTAAAGTGGGAAGACGCAGCGGGTTTATCGGGCAGCTGAGTGAAGTGGAGCCTGCGGAGGAAACACCGGGACCATCTGGACATAATAGTCCGTGGAGGTGCTGCCGTGCTCGGGTGCACAGATAGGAAACCCCTCGGTTGACAGGATGTACCACTCTCTCACTCTGCTCTCTCTCACGCAGGCGCAGAACATACGTGCTACTTGGCCGTCGGATGTAGTCCATGTACTGTGTTCAAATGTAACTGACACAGGGCGACGTGAGGCAACGCAACAGCTGGCTTTCGTCGCTGCTAGTTCTTTGATGTTGGTTTGGTGTGTCTGCACCTTAAGATCGCTCTCCAACAAGATGGACAAGCTGTCGGTGCTGACTCGCCATCAGAGGGAGTACCAGCTGAGCAGCATGCTGGTAATTACAGAGACATGGCTGAACGCGGAAGTACCGGACACGATCGCCGCGCTGGACGGATTCCAGCTCATCAGACATGACAGGACAACGGAAAGGAGGAGGGCTGGCTGTGTTTGTGAATGATAGATGGTGTAACTCTGGGCACATCACTATCAAGAAAAAGCATTGCTGCGGGGACATTGAGCTGCTGGCTGTTGGCATGAGACCATACTATCTACCCAGGGAGTTTTCTCATGTCATTATGGTAGCAGTGTATGTCCCCCGTCTGCTAAAGCTGAGTCTGCTTGTGACGTTCTCCACTCTGTTACGAGTAGGCTGCAGACCAGTGGCGGCTGCCGGTCTTTCAAACAGGGGAAGCTCACTTTAAGTTTACATAATAAAAGTTGTCATATTGTAGCGAGGCAGTAACTTATAAAAGGAGCATTTAATTGAAGATGTTTTTCAACCACACTCATGCCATAGAACCACAGCAAAACACACCTCAAACATTTTCAGATGGATGAAAAGACCTGTTACTTTTCCCCACCCTTTGCACCAAATCAATCTGAGGTGTTGATCTGCCCTGCTGTTTAACTCTAAGTTTCTCCTCGTAAGGAAGACTTCGCCAAAATCCGGTACACAAATTCAAATTGTCTGCCATTATGTGCAGCTTGCTAGCTCGCTCGCTAGCTGGGGCTGCTGCGTGAGGCTAGTGTGAACACCTGTGAGTGCTTTGGGACGGTGGAGGGGCTCACAGCAGCACCCGCTGCTCGTTGGGGACAGTAACTGCAGAGCGACAGAAGTCAGAGTCTCCAAACACGAGTACAGTCTCCAATAACACCAGAAAAAGATGCTAGATTTGTCGCTAGTCGTTTTTAACAAAGAAAAAGTCACTAAGAGGATTGGAAAAGTCTTCAGATCAACTCGGAACAACGGAATGAAATGAAACTTGAAAAATGCTCCGGTGGTGGTTTATATTTCAAGATCGCTGATTCGCTGATTTCGCTGTCAATCAAAAAGGGATTCAGCCTCAGACAGATCATCCAATCATCATGCAGAAGCCCAGCGTCCAGGCCAGCCGAGGCCAGCCCACTGCCCCATAGACCCCCAGAGACGCTGAGCGTCCGATGGGCGGAACAAAACCGAGCATTTATCCAATGACTGTCTAGTTTCGCTGCAGTGGAACAACCCACTCTATGCTTCCCCATTGAAGTCTTTGGATGCTGAGCTTCCACTGTTTAATGCACGGGATGACGCTACGGGAATGAATGAGAAGAAAGTCGCGTCAGTGACCTGTGATAAGTAGCTGATTCTGAGCAAAAGTTGAACGCGTTCTAGCGCATATTTAGTCAATGAAATGTAAACAAAACAGTACATATTTGACCACTTATTTTTTGACATTTTAGGGTAAGCTGAGCTTCCCTTGCAGTCTTAGAGCAATCGCCACTGCTGCAGACACAGCACCCTCAGGCCCTCCTTCTGATCTCTGGGGACTTCAACCATGCCTGTCCTTCCACCACCCTCCCCACCTTCACCCAGTATGTTTCCTGCCACACCAGAGACAATAAAACACTGGATTTATTTTATGCCAACACCAAGGAGGCATACCACTCATCCCCCTGCCCCCCCTGGGAAGAGCTGATCACAACCTGGTTGTCTGCCTGTCTACAAACTTCTGGTGCAGAGGGAACCAGCAACCACCCGCACTGTGAAGAGGTGGTCTGATGAGGCCGAGGAGGTCCTGAGGGACTGCTTCGAGACCACTGTGTGGGAGGTACTCAGCGATTCCCATGGGGAGGACATTGAAGCCCTGTTTACATGGCAACGATTCTGGGATAAAACGGCAAACTTCTGTTGCAGTTTGGCCATCCGCTTACACGAGAATGGCGATCTGGCCGCCTGAAACCGCAAACATTTGAAAACAGGTTCCAGAGTGAAATCTTTTTGAAACGTTACCGTTACCGTCGCCGTGTAAACTGCCAGCAGGCGTTTCATGTGAACACTGCATCCCTGGTAACACAACAACAACAATGGCGGACTATCGAGCTGTGTGTTTGCTGCAGACTCTGCTGAGTTTATTTACGCTCCTCCAGCAAACGCTAGATTCCCTGCACACGTTGTGTGATCAGCGGAGATACATAAATAACATTCGCCAAATACTGAATCCACCTATACATCGACGGAGGGCGGTCAAAAGACGTTTTTGGACCAGACCTGGGAGAACAAGCCGGTGGTGGGAACATTTTGTTAATGCCGTTGTTGACGAGTGTGAGTGGAGGGAAAACTTCCATATGTCTGAAGCCTCTCTCATTGCTCTGAGTGAAGAACTTAGTCTGTACATCGAGGGGAAAACGACGAACATGAGATCGCTAGTTGACATCTTAACAAAGATGGTGTGCACTTTATATTATTTAAGTGACGAGGGAAGACTACGGAAGACCACCAACGCCTTTGGCTTGTCCCGCACGACTGTGTCGATCATAGTCCGGCAAACGTGCCGGGCCATTGCTGTCCACCTTGGTCCGAAATACATCAAACTGCCTTTCACTGAGCCCGAGGCAGAGGAGCTAGTGTCTGGATTTCAACGCGCTCATGGTATGCCTCAGTGTTTGGGAGCGATAGACGGGACCCACATTGAGATACAACAGCCATCTACCCACTCCATGGACTACATTAACAGGAAGGGCAAACATTCCCTGAATGTCGAAGCCATCTGCGACTACAGATACAGATTCATGGATGTTGTCGTGAAGTGGCCTGGGAGTGTTCATGACGCACGCATCTTCACCAAATCCAAAGTAAATAACTATTTTAAGACCGGGAGGATCCCTGCACTGGAAAAGCAAGTAGTGGACGGAGAGGAGGCCAACCAGTTTTTCTTCTGGGGGACCCTGCCTACCCCCTACTGCCTTTCCTTATGAAAGAATATTATCAATCAATCAATCAATCAATTTTATTTATAAAGCCCAATATCACAAATCACAATTTGCCTCACAGGGCTTTACAGCATACGACATCCCTCTGTCCTTTGGACCCTCACAGCGGATAAGGAAAAACTCCCCAAAAAAAACCCTTTAATGGGGAAAAAAAACGGTAGAAACCTCAGGAAGAGCAACTGAGGAGGGATCCCTCTTCCAGGACGGACAGACGAGAAATAGATGTCGTACAGAACAGATCAACATAATAAATTAACAGTAAACCGTATGACACAATGAGACAGAGAGAGAGAGAGAGAGACAGAGACAGAGAGAGATGCAGGACAGACGGTAATGACAGTAGCTTACAACAACATTAATGAAAGTAATAATATTATAATTAATAATAATATATTAATATCTGATAGTGTGGGACAATAATCATATGTGTATAATAACAGTAGAAGTATGACTAATGATAACAGCAGCAGCAGGGGGCATCTGGCAGGACCACAGCAGCAGCACAACCACACACGTCACACTATCCAGGCACCGCTGCAATACGAGTTAACCTGAGAGACAGTGGAGCACAAAGGCTCCAGAGAAGAAGCCGAGTTAGTGACATCCAGAATGGCCGAGTTAGCAAGATGCAGTAATAGGACACGAGAGAGAGAGAGAGAGAGAGAGAAGGAGAGAAGGTGCCCGGTGTATTATAGGGGGCCCTCCGGCAGACTAGACCTAAGTCAGCCTAACTAAGGGCTGGTACGAGGCAAGCCTGAGCCAGCCCTAACTATAAGCTTTATCAAAGAGGAAAGTCTTAAGTCTAGTCTTAAATGTGGAGACGGTGTCTGCCTCCCGGACCGCAACAGGAAGATTATTCCACAGGAGAGGAGCCTGATAGCTAAGGGCTCTGGCTCCTGACCTACTTTTGGAGACTTTAGGGACCACGAGTAACCCTGCATTCTCAGAGTGCAGAGTTCTGGTGGGATAATATGGCACTATGAGCTCTCTAAGATATGACGGAGCTTGACCATTTAGAGCTTTGTAAGTTAATAGTAGGATTTTAAATTCAATTCTGGATTTTACAGGGAGCCAGTGCAGAGAAGCTAAAACAGGAGAAATATGATCACGTTTCTTAGTTCCTGTGAGTACACGTGCTGCTGCATTCTGAATTAGCTGGAGAGTTTTTAAGGACTTACTAGAGCTACCNTTAATAGTAGGATTTTAAATTCAATTCTGGATTTTACAGGGAGCCAGTGCAGAGAAGCTAAAACAGGAGAAATATGATCACGTTTCTTAGTTCCTGTGAGTACACGTGCTGCTGCATTCTGAATTAGCTGGAGAGTTTTTAAGGACTTACTAGAGCTACCTGATAATAGAGAGTTAAAGTAATCCAGCCTTGAGGTAACAAAAGCGTGGACCAATTTTTCTGCATCTTTTCGGGTCAGGATAGGCCTAATTTTCGCAATATTACGCAGATGAAAAAATGCAGAATTAAAAGACAAATCTTGATCAAATGTTACTCTGAGGTTTCT